>NW_026068288.1:404679-414679 GCF_014885135.2 Alexandromys fortis | reverse complement strand
CACGTGGGCACAGGAGACCACTTCCTACGTATAACCCCAGCAGCACAGACAGTAAGGGCCTCATTGAATAAATGGGACCTCCTGAGACTGAGAAGCTTCTGTAAAGCAAAGGACACTGTTGCTAAGACAGAAAGGCAACCCACTGACTGGGAGAAGATCTTCACCAACCCCGCAACTGACAAAGGTCTGATCTCCAAATATATATATTTTACTCTTTCTTAAAGATCCTATCTCTGCACTAGCATTGCACAGTTCTGCTTACACATAGGTGGCTTTGTTCATTGGAGCTATCCGTAAATAAATCATAACCATCCTTCTGGTCTTGGTGGTGCCTACCTTCCATCACAGTACTCGGGATGTGAATGAAGAAGGAATGTGATTTCAAGAGCAGCATAAAGATCCAGAGCATCTTAAACATAAATTAAAGTTCTTTTAAATTCATAGTCTGGTGATCTAAAATACTGGCCTCACGTAAGTCTAGCTCTGATGCTTTCTACACTTCCTCAACTACGTCTTTTGACTCTTTTCTCTTTTATTTTTGTTGAAAGGCAATCATGATACACATAGACAAATGGAGATGCTATGAAGAGCTATTGAATGTCATAGTAATAAAACTGGGAAAGGAGAAGTATCTATGACCAAGGATTTGATTACATCCATTAATGATATCGTGCGTCTACCTCATCAACTACTCAGGCACTTCTCCCTTCTCCGGTGTTTTTTTTTTTCAACCATTTATCAAAATTGAAAATGTGTATTCCCCTTCCTCTACATGGTGAGGTCTACCTACCTGATGCTTACAGAGGCTATTCCCTTCTCCCAGGCTTAGCTTTTAGAATCACTTTGTTTTTTTGGAAGTTGAGCATTGCTATAAGAACCCAATGTTCCTGCACATTTTAACATGATGGTTTTCCTCTCCATTTGATGAGAACATTGAGAAGTTTCCTTTGATCTTGACTGTCTGAACATGATTTGGCTTCCTGGAAAAAAAAATTAAGAAGTCTAAGCAAGTACCTGCTAAGAACGCTATCTATGAAGACTTTAACTCTCTGTGTGGAAATGAAAAAGGTTAAACTTTTGGGGAACTGTGATTCCTTGTATCTACCTTCTGTCTCTCCAATTTGTAGAGCAGCAATTTTTCCTATGAACTCATTTTTTTTATTGAAAAAAATTCTACCTCCTCCCCGCCTCCCATTTCCCTCCCCGTCTACCTTTTCCCTCCCCCTCCTCCGACTCTTCTCTCCCTCCCCCCAATCCTCTCCCCCTCCCTCTCCACTCTGAAGAGCAGTCAGGGTTCCCTGCCCTGTGGAAAGTCCAAAGTCCTCCCCCCTCCATCCTGGTCTAGGAAGGTGAACATCCAAACTGGCTAGGCTCCCACAAAGCCAGAACATGAAGTAGGATCAAAACCCAGTGCCATTGTCCTTGGCTTCCAGCAGCCCTCATTGTCCGCCATGATCAGAGAGTCCGGTTTTATCCCATGCTTTTTCAGTCACAGTCCAGCTGGCCTTGGTGAGCTCCCAATAGATCAGCCCCACTGTCTCCGTGGATGGGTGCACCCCTCGTGGTCCTGACTTCTTTGCTCATGTTCTCCCTCCTTCTGCTCCTCATTGGGACATTGGGAGCTCAGTCCAGTGCTCCAGTGTGGGTCTCTGTCTCTATCTCCATCCATCGCCAGATGCAGGTTCTATGGTGATATGCAAGATATTCATCAATATGGCTATAGGATAGGGTCATTTCAGGTTCCCTATCCTCAGCTGCCCCAGGAACTAACTGGGGACATCGCCCTGGGCAACTGGGAGCCCCTCTAGGTACAATGGAAGAAAGAAAGCATCTTCAACAAATGGTGCTTGCACAACTGGATGTCAACCTGTAGAAGAATGAAAATAGACCCATATCTATCAGCATGCACAAAACTCAAGTCCAAATGAATCAAAGACCTCAATATCAATCTGAACACACTGAACCTGATAGAAGAGAAAGTGGGAAGTACCCTACAACAGATGGGCACAGGCGATCGCTTCCTATGTATAACCCCAGCAGCACAGACATTAAGGGCAACATTGAATAAATGGGACCTACTGAAACTGAGAAGCTTCTGCAAAGCAAAGGACACTGTCACTAAGACAAAAAGGCAACCCACTGACTGGGAGAAGATCTTCACCACCCCCGCAACAGACAAAGGTCTGATCTCCAAAATATATAAAGAACTCAAGAAACTAGACTTTAAAATGCTAATTAACCCAATTAAAAAATGGGGCACTGACCTGAACAGAGAATTCTCAACAGATGAAATTCAAATGGCTAAAAGACACTTAAGGATATGCTCAACCTCCTTAGCGATCAGGGAAATGCAAATCAAAACAACTTTGAGATATCATCTTACACCTGTCAGAATGGCTAAAATCAAAAACACCAATGATATCCTTTGCTGGAGAGGTTGTGGAGAAAGGGGTACCCTCATCCATTGCTGGTGGGAATGCAAACTTGTGCAACCACTTTGGAAAGCAGTGTGGCGGTTTCTCAGGAAATTCGGGATCAACCTACCCCTGGACCCAGCAATGCCACTCTTGGGAATATACCCAAGAGAGGCCCGATCATATGACAGGGGCATTTGTTCAACTATGTTCATAGCAGCATTATTTGTAATAGCCAGAACCTGGAAACAACCTAGATGTCCTTCAATGGAAGAATGGATGAAGAAAGTGTGGAATATATACACATTAGAATACTACTCAACGGTAAAAAACAATGACTTCTCGAATTTTGCATGCAAACGGATGGATATAGAAAACACTATCCTGAGTGAGGTAACCCAGACCAATAAAGATGAACATGGGATGTACTTACTCATAATTGGTTTCTAGAGATAAATAAAGGTCAGTGAGTCTATAATTTGATATCCTAAAGAAGCTAAATAAGAAGGTGATTCGAAAGAAAAACATATAGCTATCCTCCTGGTTATGGGAAGTAGACAAGATTGCCGGGCAAAAATTGGGATCTTGGGGGTAGGGTCGGAGGGGTTAAGGGGAGATGGGGAGAGAAAAGTGAGAAGGGGAGGTTGGGGGGAACTTGGGGAAACGGGATGATTTGGATAAAGGAAGGTCGGATAGGGGAGCAGGGAAGCACATATCTTAATTAAGGGAGCCATCTTAGGGTTGGCAAGAGACTATGAAATCATTTTTTAATGGAGCTAAAATGTTGATTCTTCGTTTCTTTTAGTTTTCTACTCCTTATTTTGAGAAAGTGGAGAGTCCCAGTATTTTTAGCATGGATATAAGTAGACTTAAAATAAATAGGTGTCCAATCCTCTGTACATTACTACTTCAAACTAATTTTTAACTATTTGATGGTGTTGTAAAGTCTTTTTATGCATAGATGATGTTGATACTCATGAGAAAACAATGTTATCACAAACTCCAGCATTCAAGAAGCATATGGCCAAACAATTGGCAATTCCTTGGCACATTTTCATATGTGTTAGAGATAATTTGTGTTACTTAACAATTATTTTGTTAATGAACAGCCTTGCTAACTTGTTTTGACATAAGTTCTGGCTGTCTAGTCCAGCCTAGCCTTGAACTTGTGATCTTCCTGCCTCAGCCTGCCCAGGACTGGGCTTAAAGGTATATGTTTTATCGTCATGTGTGTCTCTACAATTCACATATTTTGATTGTTATGTAGGACAAAGAGGAAATGTCTGAAGCCCAGAGGTAGAGGGCCTAATTTCAAGAGGCGTTTCTGCTGTTCACCAGGAATTAGCTGAGCCTCAGTCACGCCTTTCTCATCTACAAATTTATCGTTGCAACAGGAAAATCATTATTTCAGAATGGATTCATTTGTAATTGGAAAAAGTTTGTGATTTCTTGGGTTTTGAGTGCTCATAGAAACTATTTTATTTTCCTTTAGACATTTAATTTTGATTATACTTGTCCCGGTGGGCAAGATGATTGTTTTAGAAAGCAGTCTCTCACAAAATAGGTCAACCTCCATATTGAGCTATCTGCATCTCCACAGATGCTCCCAATGACTGTCTACCACATATTGGTAACCTAAGTAATGGGAGTGCTTCCTTTGGAGCCAGATATTTCATTGCTACTTTTTTTTAGAAGACCTGCAATATTAGCAAGACTGCCCTTGGACACAGACGGCGTAGGCAGCCCCTTGATATTATTTCTGTGACAGTGGCTAGGCACCCTTTGCCAAAAATTTCTCTCTGGCCTGTTCTCTGAAGCTTGAAATCATTTAATGAGGACTTTGCCTTCCCTTTATGAATTAGAGATAAAGATGATAAATCAGATACTCGAGAGAAAGAAAGGAACTCCCACAGCATTTGGCTTCCATATTAGTAATAACAAGCAACTATGTTACTTAATAACATAGTTCATCTGCTTGCCCTTGTCGACTCCCACAGGCTCTGAATTCCTTGAGGGCAATGACTAGGCCTCACTCATCTCTGATGCCTCAGGATTTTTGTGACTGCTGGACAGAAAGCAAACAGTAAACAAAGTAGCAAAGAATTGCATTATTAAAATGAATAAATTTATGTTTATTGTGACATCTTAAGCACTGAGAATAAGCTCTTTCTTAGGAATATAAAGTAGGAAAAGGATTATAGCTATAAAGAATACCATAATGTAATACATGGATAGAATCGCAATGATCATGACTACACATTGCTCAGTACTAAAGAGTGCCATCTTTTCCTGCCTGCTTCCTTTTCAATGTGCTATTTCTGCTGCTCTTGATTCAAGAAAAATGGGAACATTACCTAAATGTTTTATTTAAAGAAACTAGAAAAACTTAGCTGACTTTGTCTTCAAGGACTGGGCTTCCCTACTCTCTTAGAAAATTACCTCTCACCACAGGAAGTGATTTGTGAAGACTAACATCAAAATCCAACCTTGTAGGAAATGAAAGCTTGTCCACATTGCAGGCTTGTAATAGAGAAACTCAAAGTCCAGCACAGCTAATTTATTCTTACGTTCTGACTTTAGAATAAACAACATGATTATAAAAATCAGGCAGGTGGATGATACTTTTACACAAACCAAGACAAATAAAGACAGGACATAACATTTTCAGTCATTAAAAATACTCTGTTCATTTTGTAAGGTACCATCAGGACCTGCCATGGCTTTCCTCTATTACTGGGCATTACGTACTAAAAGAAATCAACAAAGTCTCAATCCATGTCTAAGCTCCAGTCAAGTCTGCATTGAGAAGATATGGTGAGGGATGGACAATGTGCCAGGGCTGTTTGTGGTCCACATCACATGTTCATTAAAAAAAAAAAACTGTTGGGATTTAGTTATTTTATCAAAAGAACTGTGACTAATCAACTTAATTGTGTCAGCAGGAACCTGTCAAGAAGTCACAAAATCAACCAGTCAGGAAGACCACACAAATTTCAGTGAAACTCTATTCTAAACAAAGGAACCATTTCTTTACTGTAACTTCAGTTCCTTATAATGTATGTTGGAAGCTTAGCTCCTAATAGTGGCCCTATCATAAACCTCCTGGGAGACTTAAGGCAAATCAGTTGAACTCTATGTATCTCTTTCCTCAAATACAAAATAAGAATAATTATCCCTGATATTTTAGTGTCATAGATGATTACAATAAAATTTGTGCTACTATTTTAGTTAGTTTAATTAACTAAATACTAGTTATTTCAGATATCCCAGCTTAGATTGAGTAAAATACTTGTACTAGATCAGACATGTAATTGGGAGGTGTGATTACAAATCCTATCTGTTCGATTCGAGAACCTATTCTCTATATTAAGCATAGGTTTAGCATAATGTGCTGGTGTTCAGTAACGCCTCGCTGTAATGAGTTAATTGTTTTCTGATAACTGAAAACTGAAGGAAAAATAAGAGGAAGGCCCTTGTGACAGAAAGGGATATCAAAGAGGATGACTTGGAGCTGGGACTTGAGGCGTTTATAACAAAACAGAGAAGCTGCGAGTGAATATTTCAAGCCAGAATTGTGTTTATATTATTCACTAAAACTTCAGTTCATTCTATGTATCAGAGAACAAAACAAGTATTCAATATATCAATTTTGGAATGACTTGATAAAGAAGCAAAAACATGGTCCAGACAGTATGTGACATTTTAGACTGATAAGGATCAAGAGAAAGGAATGTGTCTGTTGGGAAGTGGTGCAAGCTAATATAGGTCACAGGTAGTCAACGGAAGGTTGACACTATCTCTTGAGACATTCTTTTTTCATTTACCTTAACGCTCCTTTGTCTCACCAATCCTATAACCATGAAATAATGAAACAGAGAATCTGACACAGTGACTAACAGTAAATCAAGCATAATTTGTATGCAAAACAAATTAAGAAAGTAAGGGGCTAAGCAGGTAAAAGTGCTTGCTCCCATGCACTGTAGCACATGTATACCTATACAACACACACACACACAAATGAATAAAGTGAAAAGTTGTTTAAATGTGCCAGTAAGAATGATTTCCTCTTTTATCTGAAAGAGTTCAACATTTGTCATGTGACTAATTCTGCCTTTAGGTGGGACACTTCGGCCCCAAAGCCGCATCCCAGTGACTTCTTGGCAAAAATGTGTCTGTTATTAGAACAATATCTGCTCAGTGATAAGGAATGAGTTACCTATATTTTAATATTAATTTCTTGGAGCAAATGAGTTCTAACTATTCTTTTGCAGTTATAAGCTATCACCTATATTCACTGAAAGAGAAAGATGATAATTCATAAAGATCCATTACTTACACCACAATTAAAATCAGTACACCAAGGTCATTTTTACCCCCAATGCAATCAAGTAAGGAAGATCTAACCAATTCAAAGTGATATATTGATGTAGTAAAATAAATTTTATATTTAATGAGACTTATTGAAACTACAGAAAACTTTAAGACTGGACTGTAATTCTAAAAAGAGTAAGTTCTCAGTGAAATTCATCTTTAATTGAATCCAGCTCCAAGTTCTACTTCCCACTTTACTCTATCACGCTTTTCTTTCCAGCACTCCTGGGTCAGGAAAGAATCTGAAACACATCTCATAGAAGACGCTGATATCTGAGGCTGACAGCACTACTTTCTACTTTTCGTAAGCAAGGGGCTTTTAATCAGCATTCTCTTATTTTATCTATGTGGTAGGCATGGGGAGCATCTCACATTCTAAATCACTGGAAATGCAAAGAAACTAACCTGACATTACTCATTAAACAACAGGGTTCATATTTGGAACCTGACACTCTATCTGAAGCACCTGGGAGCTTACCTGCATCATATGCTTAGGGTAAACTAGAGTGCTTTGGGTTGAATTTCAGGTAGGAGACAAGGAGTATAATAAGATTGGTATTCCAAGATCCCAATCATGTTGGGTATGTATTATCAAAAAACTTCAAGTTTTGAATCCCATTTGGGTTTGACCTTTGAAATTGAAATCAACCATATTAATTTTATTGGTTTTGCTGTGTCCTGCCTTCACACACACACACACACACACACACACTCACACACACACACGACATATATTAGTAATGTATCAGTTCATGTTAATTTACCAAGAGTTTGCAACCTAAAGTTATTTTATACAAATTTTTCTCACATTTATATTTGTATTTTTCTTGATTTTGTTTTTTAACTTGATTCCCTGACTTTTCTTATTGTAAGCTCACATGTAGACAGTGTATTCTTAACAGAAAAAGTTCATGCTGCAATGCCATTTTGCAAGGAATTGTCTTACAGATCATTTCCAGTCCCACAAAATAAGGAATTGGGTTACTTCCAAGCTTACTTCCAACCCAGTCATGAAAACTTAGGTGAAAGAATATGTCTTTGTTCCAGACCAAGTCATCTTTACCTTTTGTTATCCTGATTCATCTATAATCTGTGCCATAATTTTCTTATATCAGAGCTAATATACAAATTCCAAATAATTCTCACCTTTCTGTATGTGAGATACAGTTTCTGTGTGAAACAGTACTACATGCCTGGAAATCACTCCGTAGACCAGGCTGGCCTCAAACTCAGAGATCTGCCTGCCTCTGCCTCCTGAGTGCTAGAATTAAAGGCACATACCACCATACCTGGTCTGTATGTGATAATTGAGAATTGAAACTTCAAAGTGTTTTGCAAGCAACCCAGGAGAATTAGCCAGGCTTAGGAGTATAAATTTTACCTAGTGTATTTCCCTAGCTTTGCTTTCCATTTATTGATGCAATGCATTTTTTATTAATGGCAAAAAAAAACTAAATTGGTGAGATTCGTCCAGCATCTGCTTCCTTCAATGTGTTAAATCCAAAACTGAATCTATTTTCAAAGCTTGCAAATACTTTCTTCGCCATACACTGTGGTGATGGTGGGTATAATCTCAATAAGTGGCATTCCTTTAACTTTAATTCATGTATCACTGACGTCTTTCAGACTGTTGGTAAACATACTTCATTAATAGTCCTGAAAATCCAGTGGACAAATGAGGATAAAAAATGGTGAGCTAAAGAAAGATAAATAAGTTCTCTTAATAGAGTGTTTCTCAAAGCTAAGAATATCCTAATATTCTAGGTAAACTGGAAAATCTTTTGTACACCACATTTTAAAATTAGCTTTGTTTTTTTATCAGTATGAGCACATAAATTTATCATTTTATCCATTTTAAGCATAACACAATATTAACTATAACCTTGGATCGTTGTACAATTGATGTCTAGAACTTCGGCATCTTGCCTGGCTGAAAATCTGTGCACTGCCCAGTGAATCTCCATTTTCTCCTCTTAGCATTACTCTACCCAAACTAAGGGTTAAACTAGTTTAGATTCCTCACACACTGTTTGTTTTCTAAATGTTTACTTCTTTCGTTACCGTTGCCTGAGAACGCATGCTCCTGGGTGCTGTGACGTGTCTGAGGAGGTCACAAGGCTGCATTGTTAAACTCAGGTTTCTCATTCCAGCTGCACGTGGGGTCTGGAGATTGAGCTCGGGTTAGGCTTGGGAAGCCCGTGCATGTGCGTGCTGAGCCACTGCTCTGGCCAGTATGTGTCTTTTATGTCTGATTTGTTTCCCTGTGCATCATGTCTTCTACGCTCTCCAACACACAACACAGAACAGAATTTTCCTTCAAAAGACTGAAAAATTATTCCATTAGGCTAGATTCTTTATCCATGCGGCAGTAAACAGACACTTCCTTCCTTCCACCTCTTAGATGATGATGGAGTAGACATGAGTTTCCTAATATGTCTTCAATAACCTGATTTCAGTTCTGTGGAATGCACACTCAAAAATAAAATTATCTGTACACTTGGCTTTTGGTATTTTGGAGAGACTTCCTGCTCTTTTCTGTAATGACCCCACTATTTTATTTTTTATTGTACTTATTTTTTTTTTTTTTTGCTCTGATACCAATTTAAATTTGGGCACGAAGTTTCGTGTTTCATCTTCCTCTTAGAAGAGCTATCAAAATTAAGAGGGGATCGGAGTAACAAAAGATAGAGATTTACCCACATTATTATCAGGAATTTTGGTCTTTGACAAGAAAATGACAACTTGGTCATCCTCAGGGGCTACTCTGCCCAATACTTCCTCTCTCTTCCTATCCCACCCAGCTTGCATCCACAACCCTCCCCGCCCCCTCCGTCTGACTCCCTACCCTCTTGGACCACATAACATCTCCCAGCCCAGCCTGTTCGGGCCCTAGGACGGAATCCGAATCGGCAGGGCAAACAGGAGGGTGGTAGCTCCTTTGTCCCCACTAGCCTGCCTGCAGCAAGCTAGGTAGGTCCTTTGTTTAGGAGACACCTAACAGCAAGGAGTTCCGGTCCAGGCACCAGGAGAGACATCACTGGGGTGAGTGAGTTTCTGACCGCGGCAGCAGCCCGGGACAGGGAACTCAGATACCCCTCTTACACTTCCTGGTCATCCTCAGGGGCTACTCTGCCCGATACTTCCTCTCTCTTCCTGTCCCACCCAGCTTGCATCCACAACCCTCCCCGCCCCCTCCGTCTGACTCCCTTCCCTCT
>NW_026068288.1:390033-398998 GCF_014885135.2 Alexandromys fortis | reverse complement strand
GATAAAACCGGACTCTCTGATCATGGCGAACAATGAGGACTGATGAGAAGCCAAGGTCAATGGCAAGGGGTTTTGATCCTACTTCATGTTCTGGCTTGGTGGGAGCCTACCCAGTTTGGATGTTCACCTTCCTAGACATGGAGGGAGGGGGGAGGACCTTGGACTTTCCACAGGGCAGGGAACCATGACTGCTCTTTGGATAGGAGAGGGAGGGGGAGAGGAGTGGGGGGAGGGGGAGAAGAGAGGGGGGAGGCGGAGAAGAGTTGGGGAGGGGGAGGGAAATGGGAGGCTGGGAGGAGGCGGAAACTTTTTTTTCTTATTCTCAATAAAATAAAAAAAATGAAAAAAAAAAAAGAAAATGACAACTTATAATCTGAGTGCTACAATGGAACATGCCTCCCTATCATAATGAATATTTCCTGTGGTTTTCTGTTAGGCATGCTGCTATAGGATGCTCATAAACACCTAGACAATTCTCACAAGAAAAACTTACGCAAGGCTTTATTAAGGTAAATACATTATTTTAATAATGAAACGATACAGAGCACATCTGTTTTTAGGACACATTGGATCTTAAAGTTCTAATTTGTTTTGGCTTGTAGGAAGCACACAAAGTTCATTATCCAAGTATCTATTGCCCACATCCCAGACATCAATCCAATGTGGAGTGAAGCAAAGGGCACACAACCCAGATCATTTGGGTCCTGCTTTAAAATGACTCCCTACTCAAAGAGCCGTTCTTGCTTTCTGGGCCAGTGTTGGTTATTTCATGGCTGACTTTTCATATTGTCAGGCAATATCATGAAAAAGAGAAGTCTGAAAGTCAAGTTGCAAATTTTCAACACATTCAGTATCTCAGGAAGTAGGCATGAGGTGCCACATTCATTGCTTGGTAACTCAAAAAGAAAATGAGGAAAAATTGAGCAAAAAAAGTACACCAGGATAGACACAGCAGAAGAAAACTAACTGAGCCTAAAGGGACTATGAGTAGCTCTTGGGAAAATTCATAAAGTCCTTGACATTTTCAGCTCTTTAAGTATTTTGATCTGAGAATCTTGATCCAGTATTGGTTCATTTTAAAATTTATTTTCGTGATTTTTAGTTTCTAGCTCTTGAAACTTAGAATTATTCTATCATTTTTAGGATTTGAACTGAATTATTTATATTATTATCAGTCAAATAGAACATTTCTTTATGTTGCTTGGAGAATTTGCCAAACACATTGCATTTTCACAGTTAGCTTGTGAAAGAATGACTGCACTTGGCGGCTTCTTTATTTACTTCAGTTCTAGACAGTCACATGCGCCCAATAAGCAGGGTAGCAGTCTACTCCTTTTAGCTCCCATTCCAGACGGTGCTTGGCATAGTACTGAACCATTAGTTGGTACACACACACACATACAAAAATTGAATTCCCTTTGAATCCCTCCCCTCAAGAATCACAGTCTTAGCCACATTTATTTTCCAAGCAAGAAAAGTACAAAGAACTCAAAACAGAATACGTGTTCTTCAAAGAAAGGGATAAGTTGAGATGAGATGCAGTCACCATGAGCTCTTTGTGGATACCACAACATATAAAGATAGAATCAGTGGCCTCAGAGTGAGCTGATTACATGTGGGACTGAAGTGCATAATTTGTTAGTTAAGATTAATATTATAGGTCAGGAATGGTGGTGCATGCGTTTAATCCTAGCACTCTATAGACAAGATCAGATAAATCTGTGAGTTACAGGCTAACCTGGTCTACATAGGGAGTTCTAGAACAAACAGGGATTGATAATGAGACACTGTCTCAAAAATATTAACATTGTATATGTATGATCTATATTGGAAATATTCAAAAGTTTATCATATGGTTTGTATCTTAAGCCAGTCATGTTTTTACAAATGCGTGCTGTCTCAATGTGCTAAACTATGATTCTCTCTGAATATCATTGCTAATGATTAACTATGTTTGAAAGAATTTCACTATTTCTTCTTTTTAATTAACTACAATTCCAATTATAGTTCTGCTCATTCAGTTATTTTCTTTTTAAGAAAATGTTTCATGCAGTACAAACTGGCCTTAAAGTTTTGATCCTCCTCCCTCAGCTTTCTAAGTGTAGGGTTAAAGGTGTGACCATGATGTCTGACTGACAATTATTAAAGTCTATGATTATTTTACTATCTATTTTGTTTAAATATTTTTATGTTGGGAGAAATTTTATACATAAATACTGTATTAACATCATTCCCAACCTCCCCTCTCCCCTTTCCAAGTCACCTTTCTTCTCCTTTATTTCCTCTCAAATTCATGATATCTTTGCCTTTAATTAAAATTTTTACACACCACCAACACCACAATAAATCTACTGTAGAATTCTTATGAAATGTATAAAAGAACTTTTCTATCAGCAGGCTAAATATGGATGACTGTCATATTTCCTTAAGATTTTCTTCCTTTGAGCAGCAGTCTTGATCAAAATTCAAAATAGTATAGTAGCTGAATACTGGGAACACATTTACATCTACATGTATAGTTTCTTTCATTGATAAGTTTCCAATGGCGTGATCTAAACAACAGAAGAGGCCTGATCACTTGCATTCCTTTTATATTCAGCAGACCTGATTATAACTAATCCACTATTATGACAAAACCTTGGAGGCCTAATCATTAGTAGATGGTGCCTACACAAAAGGGAAATTAGACAAAATAATTCACTGGCTTTTCTCGGTCACTGATACACATTAAAGAGGAAGAGAATTTGATGATTAAAAAGAAGCAAAGATCAAAATTGTTTCTGCCTTCAACAAACACATGATGACTTCATTAAACATGTAGATTTTGTGTGTGTGTAGGTGTCTGCATAGAACATTATACTAAAAGTACTAGTTCCTGATTTTGAGATATACCTCATTAGTAGAGTGCTTGGCTTGAAGCTAGGGTCCTAGGTTGGCTCTTCACCACAGATAACTAAATATCAGTTTTCAATCATGTTTGTTTTCAAGGAAAAAGATTATCATTGCCCACTCTACTATACAACTGCATCCTCTCAGCCTAGCTACATATACTTTATTGATACAGCATCATTTAGTGAGCAACTATTTACCCGCCATATGAAACTGATATTTTGACATGACTTATATCCAGATGAGTGTGGTTGATTGGTTTTTACTCTTTTGGGGGCCCACCACCCAGCTCCCATATCATGACACTGAGGCTTATTATTTCTTATAAATGCCCCATCTTAGCTTGGCTTGTTACTAGCCAGATTTTCTTAGCCTAAATTATCCCATCTATCTTATGCCCCTGAGTTTTTACCTTTCTATATAGTTTTCTTTACTTCTTACTCCATGGCTTGTGGTATAGCTGGGTGGCTGGCACCGCACCTGGGGTCTTTCTCTCCTTCTTTCCTTGTTTCTCAGTTGTTTTCTTCCCATTTTTTCTCCTCCTATTTATTCTCTCTGCCTTTCAGCCCTGTCTGTTCTTTCTCCTGCCTTTTTATTAGCTGTTCAGCTCTTTATTAAACCAATCAGGTGTTTCAGACAGACAAAGTAACACAGCTTCACAGAGTTAAACAAATACAACATAAAATAATGCAACACATCTTTGCATCATTAAACAAATGTTCCACAGCACAAACAAATGTAACACATCTTCAACCAATATTCCACAACAAATGGGGATCTAGAAAGTTACAAATTTTTACCTTATTCAAAGCTCTTATGACAATCAGAACATTCTTTAAGTTATTTCTTCCACAGGTTTTCCTAGTATCTGATATTTACATACATGTTTCACCTATGGCAAAGACATCCTGGATTTGAATCAAGGAGCATTAGACTTATATCTCTTTTTACTTTTCTGTAAAAATAAAATCCTAAGAGGACTATCTGTTTATTGTGCTTCAGGAGGAAGGAAACTATCATTTATCAAGCTCATTTCCTGCAGAGCACTAACCCTCACACCTTTCAGTCATATTTAGAAAATTGGCCCCATCTAGCTGAAGCCACTTCCCCCTAACACGGAGGATTCCTGGATTGTTGTGAATCATTAGGATGCAAAATCCACTGAATGATCGATCACCTTGAGTATCTGTCCTCATCTTGTCTCCTCTACTATTTGTTATTCCAACTGCTTACCAATTGTCAAAGCATCCACAAAAATTTCAGTATAATGGTACTGGAAATCAGTGAACAAATACAGAGGTTGTATTTTTTTTTTTTGTGATGAAGCCGAAGATATTTTGTTACTCTCTTTAGTTCAAGGTTTTCAGCACAGCTCTTTGAAGCTCCAAAACAAAAGAAAGAAAACAGATCAAAATTCCTTTGACCGATCTTAAACAAAGAAAACCCAAATGATTCTCATTTTTTTCAGATTGTTCAAATTGTCAAGCTCAGAGTTAATTATCAGCACACAATGCTTTTTCTTTCTAGATTGAATAAGAAATTGTAGGTAGTTCCAGAATCTCATTTAATTTTAAGTTTATATTTTAAATCACTTTAGGTAATAGGTCTTTACACATAAGTTTTACTGTACGTAGTCTGTGGTACATTTTACTTTATAATAGTATTGATTGCTTGAAAGTAAAAGAATAAATTAAGGGTTTCTTCAATGTGTTCAAAAAATGCTTTGCAGTTGATACATTGAAGGTATCATTGTCAGTGCATATCATTCTGTTGTTATGCAGTTATATTCTTCAAGTTTTTCAGGGCTTGTGATGTTGCCTTTGACTTTTGTTGACCATTTTCTTCTAGTTGCTAAATATTTTTAATATATGTGTTGATATACAATATCATATTGTTTGAGGGTAGGAAGGAAATATACATTAGGAGGTAGAATTGTGATTTTTCAGAAATCAAGGTGTCAAGACAACTGGAAATGTAAATAATGTTATTGTTTAAAGTTGCAAAAAAGAGAAATTGGAAGCACATAGTCTAAAACAGACTACAGAAAGCTAACTTTGTCTCCAGCAAATAGTTTTCAGACTGTTGACACTCATCCCACACTCTAGATCATCCTAGATTGAATTAACTCTTTTTAGCTTACTCCCATACCTATGTAGATTACTGTGAAATGGTAAATCTTGACTGCTACTCCAGCAACCACTAAGATTTCCACATTGCAATAAGAAAGTCAAATTTTTCTCTAATGCCAGAAGAAAGGTGTGGGAACAGAATTCTGGAGCTAGATATTTTGATGACTAAATGAAATCAAATATACCTAGAGATTCTATTTGTCCTTGAAATAGATCCTTGAAATATCAGACTCCTAAATATTCCCAGGTCCCAAACAAATACCATTTTAATCTTTCATATCTTACTATCTTCTCTGAAATTAACACTGAGCCATATCTCTAGCCCTTCTGATGTCATATTCATCTGCTCACTGGCAAGTATATATTTATTACCTCCCATGAGTCTGGTTATGTTCTAGGAATGTGAATGCACATATTGATTAAATCAAATCTTTGCAATAAAGACTTTTTAACCTAGTCATCCTTGACTTCTCTGTAAGAATCTTTAAAAGGTAGAGTTGCTACATCTTCTAAAATGTGCCTTTCCAATCCATTTTGTCTAGTCCTATCTACATGGCCCTGCCATTCCGGTTATTCTTTTTTCTAACTCCATAATGTGAGTTTTCTCTAAGGTTCAGATGTATTGTATTTTTCTTTCTTTCTGCATTCTCTTTAAACTGGCCTTACGATTGTAGCCTGAATTTCTCCTCAATTTCTTCACTCTACAATTCAATAACTATGCAAAGAGACCAACACATATATGAAACAAAATGCTTATAAAATGCACAAAATGCTTAAAAAGAACGACTTCTGGTATTTTTTTTCTATAGCACAATAGGACAACTCTTACTTTAAATAACTATTAACATATTTCAAAATGACCAGTAAAAACTACAGAATAGCAATAAAGTCCTAATGTGCAAAAGTGATTGGTGTTTGAGGACAAGAAAATGTTTATAGTATAGTATAGATATAAAATGTTCCCAAAGGCTAATATGTTGTAAAGTATACTTGCATCCTGTTCACACTATTAATAATTGATTTGATCATGAGAATGCTAATATTGTCAATGAACTGATGCACTGATAAGCTCGTACTGTATGTGATTTTAGGGGAGTGTCCTAGCTGAAGGTAGTAGCTCACTAGAGTATTTATTTGAAGGATTTATTTTGTTCCTGACCCACCTTTATTCTCTCTCCCTTATCCTCTAGCTTACTCCTTCCCTGCTTCTGAGATGCCATAAAGTGAGAAGTTTTCCTCTGTCACATCCCTCCTATGCTTGGTTTCACCACAGGTCCACAGTGACAGTATCAAAAGACCATGGTTTCTCTATGAATTCTGTCATAGCAAGTCAAAGCTGACTAACAAGGTTTGTTAGACAATTTGAGGTTTTAGACATTATATAAATTTACTAAATTATGGTAGTGTACCCTATAATTATGTGCAAATACTACATCTCATTTTAAATTTTAAGAGCAAAAGCTATAACTTGATAGTTTCATAGGATATGTTACTTCCCAGTAAACTTAGGCTCTCAAAAAGCAGACTCATCTCATCCCACTCTGAATGGCTACCATTAGGAGAATAAATGGCTGGAGAAATGAGTCAGCAACTAAAGGAAGGTGCCTGCCACCAAGCCTGAGGGCAGAGTTTAATGCTCAGGACCCATGTCTGTTGTAACTAATTCTTATATCTTAATTTAATGCATTTCTAGTAATCTCTGTATCACCACAAGGCTGTGACTTACTGGGTAAAGTTCCAGCGTCTATCTCCAGTGTGTCTACATGGCTTTGCTCTGACTCTGCCTTCTTTCTCCCAGCATTCAGTTTAGTTTTCCCTGCCTACCTAAGTTCTGAAATATCAACAGGTCAAGGCAGTTTCTTTATTCACCAATTGTATTCACAGCAAACAGAGGGGAATCTCACATCACAGGTGGAAAAAGAAAAGATTGGAGTCCCTCACATGGTCCTCAGACCTCCACACACTCACTATGACACGTTTATCCCCCCCCCCAAAAAAAAACACATAAAAAATGTACTGTAAGTTTAATTTAAAAATGCTTGAAAGGGTTCCTTTTAAAAAAAAATGCATCTGACTTTTAGGTATCATTTCTATAGTTTGTTAGTAAATAAGAAAGAAGTTTATTCCTTTAATCACAACACTTATGAGTCTAAGGCCAGCCAGGTCTACATATTGAGGCCATTCAGTGCTACATAATAAGATATTGTTTCATAAAAGAATATTGGACTTGAGCGACGCAGGCGCCTGCAGACAAGCAATGCAGGCAGCAACACAGGCCAGAGGCTGCGGCCCGGACTGGCGGGGACTGGCGCAAAGGCAGAGGACACAGGCGGCAGGGACCAGCGCGCAACACCGAGAGCAGATCGCCCCACGACAATTAAATCAAAGAGGTAAGCCTTTGGTTGGCAAGGTCCCTTGCAAACAGGGAGCCTGGTCCTGTTCCTGAAGACCCTTCTGAGGGGTGAGAGGGATCTTGGCCCCCGGCAGGAGCCAGGAAACAGAGCAAGGGCAATTTGTAAGAGAAGAGTCTGGCCAGCAGAGAAACCTGACCCAATTTTAAAAGACTGGTTAGATAGCATTGATAGTAGGAAATCGCAGGTGCCAAGGCAGAATTTCACTCAATAATCTGAAAAACAACATGAAAACACCAAAACCCAATGATCTTACAACAGAAGGACTTGAACACCCTAACACAGAAGAAGTTGAAAAAAATTGACTTTATGAAATCAATAGAGTCCCTTAAACAACATATAAAAAACACCCTTATAGAAATGGATGAGAAGTATAACAAAAAGTTTGAAGAAATAAGTAAATACGTACCTGAGACACTGGGAAACCAAGAAAAAACACATAAACAGGTAATGGAAACAGTTCAAGAATTGAAAACTGAAATGGAAGCAAGGAAGAAAACACAAATAGAGGAACAGCTGGATATGGAAAATCAATGTCAATGAGCAGAGGCTACAGAAACAAGCATAATCAATAGCATACAAGAGATTGAAGAAAGAATCTCGGATTCTGAGGACACCATAGAGAAAATAAATGCACTGATCAAAGAAAACAGCAAAGCCAACAAATTCTCATCACAAAACATTCAAGAAATATGGGAAACAATCAAAAGACCAAACCTAAAAATAATAGGAATAGAAGAAGGAGAAGAATCACAGCTCAAAGGCCCAGAAAATATTTTTAAGAAAATTATGGAAGAAAACTTTCCCAACATAAAGAAAGATATCCCTTTGAATATTCAAGAAGCATACAGAACACCAAACAGACTGGATCAAAGAAAAGCATCCCCTCGCCATATAATAATCAAAACACAAAATATACAGGTTAAAGAAAGAATATTAAGAGCTGCAAAGGAAAAAGGCCAAGTAACCTATAAAGGTAAACTAATCAGAATTACACCTGAATTCTCTATGGAAACCATGAAAGCCAGAAGGTCCTGGATAGAGGTACTTCAAAAACTAAGAGACCATGGCTGCAAACCCAAACTTATATACCCAGCCAAGCTAGTGTTCACAATCAATGGAGAAAACAAGACATTCCAGGATAAGAACAAATTTAAACAATACATAGCCACAAATCCGGTCCTACAGAAAGTATTAGAAGGAAAATCGCAACCCAAGGAATCCAACATTGCCAACACTGCCTACAATAACTCAGGCATTTAGCAAACCTTCACCAGCATGACTCAAAGAAGGGACACACACACAAACTCTACTACCAAAAACAATAAAAATAACCGGAGTAAACAACCACTGGTCATTAATATCACTTAATATTAATGGTCTCAATTCACCTATAAAAAGGCACAGGCTAAGAGATTGGATACGAAAACAGGTTCCAACATTCTGCTGTTTGCAAGAAACACATCTCAACCACAAAGACAGGCATCTACTCAGAGTAAAAGGTTGGGAAAAGGTCTTTCAAGCAAATGGTCCTAA
>NW_026068288.1:378962-385854 GCF_014885135.2 Alexandromys fortis | reverse complement strand
GGGGGAGGGGGAGGGAAAGGGGAGGCGGCGGTGGGGAAGAGACAGAAATATTTAATATATAAATAGATAAATAAATAAATAAAAGATGAAGTAAATAAAATAAAATAAAATAAAAGAACTTTGAATAAACAAAATGCTCTGGATTGGAATCTAAAAAAAAAAAAATAAATAAGCTTACCAAAGAAGGCAAAGTCATGAAGGTAAAATAAAATAGATAGCAGGGATAAGTGGGGACGGCCAGAACACAGTGAGGCCGTTCTGTGTGACAGTGTTGACTGCAGGTGGCTTTAACTTGTCTGAGGGTACAGGGTGTACGGGAGCTGTCAACCTTGACCAGTTTTTCCAGGGAATAATGACATGTCTATTTTGGCTTGTTGCTTGTAATAAGTGTGCCATTACTATGGAAAATTTCCAGCACAGGGAACTACAACCTTCCAGAACCCAGCACTTTTCTACGAAATGGGGTTTATGAAGAGAGAGGAGCCTCTCTCCATCAGAAAAGGTCACAGAAATAAAAAGCCACCTACTGTCCAAAAAAAAAAAAATGCACTTGAAAAACTAGCAATGGTTTCTTAGACATGTCTGGTAGTAATCTATCTAAAAATAAATAAATACAAAATTAGGAAGGAATGGCAACAAATACTGGCAAGTGTGATTGTTGGTGGGCGTATAAACAACTACAACTGCCATGGAAATCAATCTGGAATCATCTCAAAAGAAACAAAAAACTAAATAGACCTGCAACATGAGTTAAAAATGCCACTCCTCAACATATGTCCAAAGGACACCATAGCTTACCAAAGAGATACTTTTACATCCATGTTCATTTCTGTTCTAGTAACAAAGCCAGGAAATGGAATCGGTTTAGATGTCCATTAATAGACAAATAGAAACTAAAATGTGGTAATATACACAACAGAATTTTATCCAATCCTAAAAATGAAATCTGTAGGAAATTGATGGAACTGGAAAATATTATATTAAGGATCAGGAAGACAAATATGATGTATCAAATTCTGGTATGTGTATTTATGTGGGAATGATTATGTATAGAAGTCAGAAAATTAGAAAGGGACACATGAAAAAGAGAATAAAAGTGGTTGTAAGGAAACAGATGGGGAATATACTAGAATGCATGATAAGTAAAGGTGGAAGGAAGAATACTAGGTCTGATAGGTGAATCAGGGGATGGGGAGGTGGAGGTAAGAAAGAGGAGTGTAGGCAGGGTATCAACCAAAACTATGTGTGTGCATGCCCCAAGGAAACCTATTTGTGTGGAATAGATAGATCGATCAATGGATAGATAGATAGATAGATAGATAGATAATATTTAAAAAATCAGACTACTCTCAGTATGAATACAACAATCTCTTTCCAGACTTCTATCTATCTTAAAAAAACCTATTCATTGTGTACTATAGCCCACCATTATTATAAAATCTCAAAGTTTAATATCATAGATACTCCATGATAACCTTATAGAATGGATACCATTATTACCAAAAACAAAACAGAAAACTAAAACACTGAACAAATTAATGAATAGTAACTTACATGAAACCAATAGATGGTAAATGGGGGATAAAGGCTTTAAATCCAAACATACAAAGTAGAAATATTAAGGACCAGTAATCAAAGCAGCAGAAATTTGAATGTTTCAAAAATTAATCACCATAATAATTAATTTTCCATCAGTCTATTCTACAAAATGTCAAGGCTCTGATGTTCCAGTGGCTGCAGTTATAATAACTTGATGAGAAATGTAAAACTGTGACCCTTGTTTTCTTTAACGGGTACTGGGGAAGATATCTACTGTTGAATTAGGAGCGGCGGGGCTGAGTCCCCGGCACCTGGCAGCCCGCATGGTTAGCTTATGCCCGAAATAATTACACGGAAACTGTATTCTTTCAAACACTGCCTGGCCCGGCTAGTTCCAGCTTCTTATTGGCTAGCTCTTACATATTGTTCTAACCCATTTCTAATATTCTGTGTAGCCCATGAGCTGGCTTACCAGAGAGGATCTTAACCTGCCTCTGTCTGGAGTGGGAGAATCATGGCAGACTCACTCACTCAGCTTCTTTCTCCCAGAATTCTCTTCTGTCTACTCCGCCTACCTAATTTTCTGTCCTATGAGGGCCGAGGCAGTTTCTTTATTATTACAAGACCCACCTCCATCAATCTACAAACTTTCTTTATAGAGCAAGGTTGCTTGCTATTAGTTCACCTATTCCCTCATTTGTATACCACACATTTGTTTAAATTCTTATGAAATAAAATGTAAGCTCTGTCTACAATTTGTCATAAAGACAGAGAAACAAACAATTGAAAAGGTGGAAACTCTTTCATGAATACTCCATTGGTGCTTTTGAATTTTTATGGCCAATAACTACTTTGGCACAGTATTCACTGTCTGTACTTGTACCCTTTGATCATAAGGGCATTAAAGTCTTTCTTGTCTGTGTCAATGCAAGTAGTGACACATGAGCCATAAAAAACATGAAGACATTTAGCCTTTTTTAGAAAAATATGAACAAGAGAAGAAACACATTGAGTTTTATACAATCAATGCATATCACACACCACTTCTGTACCAACAAAAGCCTCAGGGAAATAGATCAGGGAGCCAAAACATACCTTGATTCATCTCTCATGCACAATGATGACAAATCAAATCAGCAACATTCCAAATGTCAAAGTATGTCTTCAGCAAAATAACAAACTAATTATATCATTTAGGTTCCCATTCAAGCTTTCCTTAAGTTTCACCCCAAACCCTTCTCTAATTTTCTTCTTGTTCTATGTAACTTCTTTTGTTTCCTGACCCTGTGGTCACTTGCCAAATTCAAAAGAAATTTTCTTCAAAAGAAAACATATTTTGATCATTCATTCACTTGAAAACATTAATTCCTACTATATGCTACTGACTGTGCTAAGTATTGGCAATGCAATTGGTTGCAAAAACATGCAGTGTGTTCTTTAGTTAGAACTGTTCTCACCACTATCTTAGCAGAATCCAAAGACCACATGGTTTCAACAAGAACTTCCTTTTCACAGTGTTTGAGGTTGGAAGTCCAAGATTCAAGGGCCAGCCTGAACCTGGGTATGTGGTTGAGTGGTATAGCCCTTGCCTGGCATGTATTAGGTTCTGGGTTCCATTCTTCTCACCAAAGCAAAAATGATGAAAGGCCTCAACATGGGCTGGTTTTCCTCATTGTATCCTTATAGTGTAGAATGCAACACAGAGCATGTAAGTGCCTATATTTGTCATTACGAGGGTACCAATCATGTCATAAATACCTCTAAATCCATGACCAAAACAGTACAGAAACAAGAACTTTTTAATACCAACACATTGGGAGTTAAACTTTCAACATATGACTTCTAGAGAGACACAGTCAGTAATTAACAACTCCCATCTCAAGACTCTACAGTCTTATCAGAAGGTAAGTATCTTGTTTCTACTTCAGTGATTCTTAGATCAGATTTTCCCTTTCAGCTTTTGTTTTTTGTTAGTTTGTTGTTTTCAAATCAGATTCTCCCTTTCAGCTTTTGTTTTTTGTTTGTTGTTTCTGAGACCCAGAGACGCTGTTTCTTGAAATGATCATCAGAGCTTAGACCACGTCAGCAACTCCAATTTTTATGCTCTGTCGTTTTGTTAGGACTTTCTCTCCTATCTACAATGTCCTCCTGATCTGTGCTTTTTTTAACTTCGGCCTCAACAGTGGGAGCAGCATTGTTCTGCACCCACTTTTCAGAGAAGAAATAGAATCCATGCCTCTGCACGTAGAGAAATCTTGTCTCTATGCTGTATATTTCTGTCTTGCTCTTTCATATTGACTTCCTTTCTCCTTTCATGCTTCTCGGCATACCTTCTTTGACCTTTATCCAGGACCCTTTACAGCCCTGGTTCTTTTCCAAGATACTCTATGATAAACCCCAAAAACACATAATATATTTTTATCTTTTTTTTTTTGCCAGTCTGGATATGGAATCCAGGACATTGTGAATACCAGGCAAACACTCTATCACTGAGCCTCAAAAATATGTTTCTTAATGAGCTGCGCATATTTTCCAGACTTCCTGAATTCCAGGGTTGCCGGAGCTATTACGGAGGCCAACCAGAGAAACCTGTATCAGTTATCTCATCAAAGTCCCTGCAAGCCAGTTCATCTTTTCTGGAATGCAGGAATTCTCTGCAGTAGACAGACTGCTAGGAAATATCATTTTCTGGGTCATTCGTTCCTCATAGTCACCTTTGTTTCTGAACAAACACCTAAGCTTACTGATTTTGGAATGTCAAGGCCTTTGCTTCTTATCTTCCCCAAGAAATTTTGCAGATTTCTCAGTTCTGTGCCATAAAAAGGCCATGATGCTGTGGAAGACTGTCTCTAGTCCTCCAATGTCCTCTAGATATGGTAGAATGGACTGCGAAAAGGTGCATTTGATGTAAAAAAAAAATAGGTTTTTGTTTTTCTGCCATTGATTTCCTTATAGAATTAAGACAAGTCATGCGCAACAGGCCTCAAGTAACTTACAGGCCAAATGATGATACCATTTTAGATAACATCATGGATGTTTCTTGTTCACCATGTATATAAATCAAATCCATTTCCATGACTTCTCTAATTGTGAAGGTTGATAGAGTTCTGTGCCTATTTTATTTTGCCTGAAAAGCCTTCAAATGTTTAAGGTTTCCAAGACAACTCTTGCTTGGGTTGGATAGAGGTCTCTGAAACAAACAAAAAAGAGTAGAAGACTGGCTTCAGGTGCTTCTCTTTTATGTTTATATATAACTGAATACCAAAAAACAGCAACAACAGTAGTTAGTGTTGTGGAAACAGCCTACGGATGCTGCACTAACATCAAATAATCAAAAGACAGCATTGTCATTAAAGCATCTCGATGTGGTGAGGCCTCTGGGTAGATGGTTTTCTTCTGCTAATTAAACAAGCTACTCCAGGAGCAGGAACTAAACTGAGGTTCCATCAGACACTTAAATGATTCCTCATATACTCCGACACTGAAACACCAGCTCCGTGAATATCTAAAATGGGACGAAGCGAAAATTGGATAACATTTGCTTGACATTGTCATTGGCCTTTCTCTAATGTCAAAGACGGATTTGCATAATTATGCTGAATGCCAGGAAAATCTACCCAGCAGGAAGTTTTCTGGCTGGTGTTAGGTTTTAGTTCTACTCCAGCTGTGACTCTCAAGATGAAGAAAATCTCCTTTCAGAAAAAAAAAAAAAAAGAACAGAGCACACACTTTCTGAGACGGTGTACTAACTGCTTAAGGACAATTTGCTTTGCATACTGATTTCCCAGGTCTAATTAAGATAGGCCCGATAAGCAACTGATTGAACAACCTTGTGCTCAGTTTGAAAAGGGCTTCAGAGGGGACAGAGTCCAGGCACTGTTACCTCATAAACCTCTTCCTGATTAAAATTCCTTCAAGCTGGCCAGATGCCTGATAGAAGCTAACTTCTAAAGACTGCCACTGTAACAGGTGTGGTGCTGAGGTGCTAGCTTGTCTTTCAAGGTCACTGTAGTCATAAAATGTCTGTTTTGAGAGTGTCTCCTAGGGAAAATGCTGAAGCCATTAAGACCTCTCCAAAGATCTCCAACCTTTATGCGGTCCACCAAGACTTCATTCATGCTCGTCCCATACAGGCTTGCTGGTTTCCCATTCTGCTTTCACGAAGAAGTTGAAATCATTACTTCTATTTGGCTTGAAAAAACATTCTTTCCTTCCTTCCTTCCTTCCTTCCTTCCTTCCTTCCTCCCTTCCTTCCTCCCTTCCTTTCCTCCCTCCCTTCCTCCCTCCTTTCCTCCTTCCTTCCTTCCTTCTTTCCTTCCTTCCTTCCTTTCCTCCTTCCTTCCTTTCTTTCCTTATGGTTTTACTTACATTTCAAAATACGTTTGTCTTACAATTATGTACAATAACATGCAAATATTTGGGCTACGCTATTAAGACACAGAATGCAAACTGTAAAATCCATATCCTTCTGGAAGGAATCCCCAAATGGCAGAGATCACTCAAGCCCACTGCAGCTGACTCACACAGATACACATCGCCAAACGCAGAAACCTCTATACACTTATGAAATCATTGCATCTAATCATTTCACTGCCGTGTATGGTAACGTGTAGGCAAATAAAGGAGCGGGACAGACAGGGAGCCCGCGAGACTTCATAGGGTAACAGTTCTCTTGTCATTGAGGGTCCTTGTGCTATAATACTGGATATGGGATGCCATCTTTTCTTCTGTGCTCTCTGCCCTAGTGAGTTAAGAGTCAGGGGTTTCAGTCCTTGCTTTTAAATATTCTTCATTGGGCTGACAAGGTAGCTCAGTAACAGTATTTGCTGCCAAGCCTGAAGACCTGCATTTGACCGCAGAACTCCCGAAAGTTGAGTACATGAGCACAACCAGCTCCTTTTTAAATAACATTTTACAGTTTGATTTTCCAGTTAGGTAGAGTGCCTAATTCTTTCTTTGTTGTTTGTTTGTTTTCAGACAGGGTTTCTCTATTTTGTTATGTATATAGGTTGTTAATGAATAATCACTAATAATAGTTAAGTTTGTAGTCATGTTAGTTAAGATTTTCTAGATGTGCATAGATATATTTTAGATAGGCATTCTTCATATTTTTCAAAGATTATAGAATGTGGCATTTTAAATGTTTTACTAATTTAGGACTTTTCATGACTATGAGACACTCTGCTCCTGGCAGCACCAATCTACTTCAAGAGGAAGATGGGCATCGAAGAGGATCCTTATGGAGTTTGATAGCCATTTGGGCAAGAAACTGCTCTTGCCTGGACTATTGCATAAACTGGACACAGAGAACCCACAGAGAGAGGACTGCTGAACTTGCCTAAAGGTGAGATGA
>NW_026068288.1:376214-378715 GCF_014885135.2 Alexandromys fortis | reverse complement strand
AGATTATTGTAATTTTTACTTGTTAACTGTTTTGTTATATGTAATTTTGCTCCGTTAAAGTTAAAGCCTTCTTTTTTTGTTTAAACAGAAAAAGGGGAAGGATGTGGGAGTGTCATATATCAATCTGTTGATTTCATTGGTTAATTAAATAAAAAAACTACTTGCCCTGATAGGTTAAAACATAGGTTCGAGGAGTAAACAGGAGGAAGAGGAAGTGAGGACTTTTCATGACAGAGACACTCTGCTCCTGGCCGCACCAATCTACTTCAAGAGGAAGATGGGCATCGTAAAGGATCCTTATGGAGTTTGATAGCCATTTGGGCAAGAAACTGCTCTTGCCTGGACTGTTGCATAAACTGGACACAAAGAACCTGCAGAGAGAGGACTGCTGAACTTGCCTAAAGGTTAAAACATAAGTTTGAGGAGTAAACAGGAGGAAGAGGAAGTGAGGTAAGACTCCTCAGACAGACTCGACAGCTCTGCTCTCTGGAGCAGAGATGCCAGGCTCCGCTCTCCCAGGCAGCTCCGACCCAGGAAGGACGTAGGCTAGAATCTTCCCGCTAAGTGCACCTTGGGGTGCTTACACACATTATTAGAAATGGGCTAGTCCAGGTACGAGAGTTAGCCGAAAAGAGGCTAGATATAATGGGCAAGCAGTGTTTAAAAGAATACAATTTGTGTGTTGTTATTTCGGGCATGAGCTAGCAGGCAGCCGGGGTGCTGGGGATGCAGCCCCGCCACTCCTATTTCAACACTGGAACTCACTCTGTAGACCGGGATGGCCTCTAACTCAGATATCTACCTGTCTCTGCCTCCTGAGTGTTGGGATTAAAGATATGCGCCACCACCTCCCAGCATAAGATCGCCTAATTCTTGATCCACATATATGTTGTGTGAACTGTTTACCCAAGTATGTTGTCATCAACAGCATTCTTTGACTCAACAAAACATCTGTCTGCAAAGAAAAAAAAAAAAAAGAAATCATTGTGTCTAGACCAGTGGTACAGTTAGTTTCCCCAGGCACGGTTTTCATGTAGACCTAATGATATGTGAATCGCTGAGCTTTTAGAAATTTACATGTTTGCTGTTCCCTTGTCCGTTCATTTAAAAAAAGGGTTTCTTTTGTTGTTCTGCTTGCTTTTGCGTTATCTGTGATGGAGGTCTCATTATGGTCCTGAACTCAATAGATCTTGTACCTCAATCCTGTGAGGAGCATGACAGACACATGTCCCTAGGTCTAGCTCTAAAGGGTCTCTTTCCTTCTGGGTTTCATTCCAAAATTGATAAATTCAAAGCACATCAAGGATTATGTCACAAGGAAAGGCACAGATGAAAAAAAGTCTGCTCCCATCCACTTGCATTACTCAGTAGACTCACATGCTGCTTGTTTACTTGTTGAATTTTATCGTTCCCGTAACACTATGATGCATAACCTGCCTGCATGTTTCTATGACAGTGTTATCCTGTCTCATGATGAGAGAACTTTTAACACGCTTCAAATGCCTCGCAGCCACACATACCTTTCAGCTGAATTCCAGTTGGAACCGAAGGCTTCAGTTCGTGTGATTTACTAAATGGCAATTCGCCTTGGAATATTCTCATGAACACAGAACAGACAGATAGACTACAGATTCCGAATCTCTGGCCTGTTAAAGGACAAAAATCTAGCTTCTAAGGTGAAAAGACACTCATAGAAACAAAAGCCATATCCATTTTAAACAGACTATTATGGTTATTAATGCACTGCAATTGTAGAGCGCTTTCAGTCCATGGAGTCTTTTTACTACCATTATTTCATTTGACAGTCACACCAATCCTGTAGGACAGACGTTCATTAATATAGGCAATTGTCAGATGCAGAATTTCAGGCCTAGAAATGTTAACCCAGCAGAGAGGTGAGCCTCAAGGTCCCCAGTAAGAGAGCCCAGGCACCCTCAGCCTGGGCTCCAGGGGCTCCTGTGCTCTCCAGGATCCCGCACTGCCTGCCCCGTCCTTCCTTCTATCCCGGGATCATTGGGCTACCAGGTGGCCCTGTTTAGGTGCTGAGGAGTTCCATCTGGACGGGTGAGTGTGTGCTATCCAGGGGCGATAGTCCCAGGAGAGAACACAAACCCCCCCTCCTCCAGCTCCTTCTGCAGGGCTGCCTTTCTTACACACGACCACCACCCCCCTCCAAGCCTGCATTCTCTGCAAGGTCCTTTGCTTAGGAACAGTTTTCTGCTCCTACACTAAGGCTTCCAACCCAGAGCAGTGAGTGCCTGCCTACATGTCAGGCCTCAAGGACCCCTGAAAGGGAGCAGGCATACCTTCAACTTGTGAGGCAGGGTGTCCTGTGTTCTATTCATCCCTGCCCTGCCCCCCAAGTTCCTCCTTTTTGTCCACGGGTCATTGGACTACCAGTCGTCCATGTTTGGGTGCTGAGGAGTTCCAGCTCGACGGGACGGTCCCTACTTCTACACTGAAGAGATACACCCAGAGAGTCAGTCACAGCAAAGACTGGA
>NW_026068288.1:326224-369613 GCF_014885135.2 Alexandromys fortis | reverse complement strand
ATGGAAACCATGACAGCCAGAAGGTCCTAGATGGATGTTCTTCAAAAACTAAGAGATCACAGATGCAAGCCCAGACTACTATACCCAGCCAAGCTTTCCTTCACAATAAATAGAGAAAACTAAATTTTCCAGCATAAAAACAAACTTAAACGATACATAGCCACAAATCCAGCCTTACAGAAAGTAATAGAAGGTAAATCACAAACCAAGGAGTCCGACAATAACTACAATAACTCATCTAGAGACCCTTCACCAGCACAACTCTAAGGAGGGAAACACACAAACTCTACTACTAAAAAAGTGACCGGAGTTAACAACCACTGGTCATTAATATCACTTAATGTCAATGGACTCAACTCACCTATAAAAAGGCACAGGCTAAGAGATTGGATACGAAAGCAGGATCCAACATTCTGCTGTTTACAAGAAACACACCTCAACCACAAAGACAGGCACCTACTCAGAGTACAGGGCTGGGAAAAGGCTTATCAAGCAAATGGACCTAAGAAACAAGCAGGTGTGGCCATACTAATTTCTAGCAAACTTGACTTCAAGCTTAAATCAATCAGAAAAGATGGAGAGGGACATTTTATACTCAACACAGGAACAATTCATCAGGATGAAGTCTCAATCTTGAATATCTATGCCCCTAATATAAAAACAACCACGTACGTAAAAGAAACATTACTAAAACTCAAGGCAGCCATCAAACCGCACACACTAATACCAGGAGACTTCAACAACCCTCTCTCACCAATGGACAGGTCAATCAGACAGAAACCTAACAGAGAAATAAGAGAATTAATGGAGGTAGTGAATCAAATGGAATTAACAGACATCTATAGAACATTTCACCCAAATAGGAAAGAATATACCTTCTTCTCTGCAGCCCATGGAACTTTCTCGAAAATTGACCACATACTAGGTAACAAAGCAAACTTCCCCAGTAACAAAAAAAAAAAAAATCCATAACCTCTTGTGTCTTATCAGATCACCATGGATTAAAGTTAGAATTCAACAACAATGCTACCCTCAGAAAGTCTACAAACTCATGGAAACTGAACAGTCAACTACTGAACCACACCTGGATCAAGGAAGAAATAAAGAAAGAAATTAAAGTCTTCCTTGAATTCAATGAAAATAAAGAAACAACCTACTCAAACTTATGGGACACTATGAAAGCAGTCCTGAGAGGAAAGTTCATAGCACTAAGTGCCCACTTAAAGAAAACAGAGAAGGCACACATTGGAGACTTAACAGCCCACCTGAAAGCTCTAGAAAAAAAAGAAGCAGACTCACCTAGGAGGAGTAGAAGACTGGAAATAATCAAACTGAGGGCTGAAATCAACAAAATAGAAACACAGAAAACAATCCAAAGAATCAATGAAACAAAAAGCTGGTTCCTGGAGAAAATCAACAAGATTGATAAACCTCTATCCAAACTAATAAAACGCCAGAGAGTGAATATGCAAATTAATAAGATCAGAAATGAAAAGGGGGACATAACCACAGACACAGAGGAAATTCAAAGAATCATTAGATCTTACTACAAAGGCCTATATGGCACAAAACTGGAAAATGTAAAAGAAATGGACACGTTTTTAGATAAATACCATATACCAAAGTTAAACCAGGACCAGGTGAACAACCTAAATAGACCTGTTAGTCGCGAAGAACTAGAAGCTGTTATCAAAAACCTCCCTACCAAAAAAAGCCCAGGACCTGATGGTTTCAATGCGGAATTCTACCAGAACTTCCAAGAAGACCTAATACCTATACTCCTTAATGTATTTCACAATATAGAAGCAGAAGAGTCATTGCCAAATTCCTTTTATGAAGCTACAGTCACTCTGATACCAAAACCACACAAAGACTCAACCAAGAAAGAGAACTACAGGCCAATCTCACTCATGAACATCGACGCAAAAATCCTCAACAAAATACTGGCAAACCGTATCCAAGAACACATTAGAAAAATTATCCATTATGATCAAGTAGGCTTTATCCCAGAGATGCAGGGCTGGTTCAACATACGAAAATCTATTAATGTAATCCACCATATAAATAAACTGAAAGAAAAAAACCATATGATCATTTCATTAGATGCTGAAAAAGCTTTTGACAAAATTCAACATCCCTTTATGATAAAAGTCTTGGAGAGATTAGGGATACAAGGGTCATACCTAAATATAATAAAAGCTATTTACAGCAAACCGACAGCTAACATCAAACTAAACGGAGAGAAACTCAAAGCCATCCCACTAAAGTCAGGAACACGACAAGGCTGTCCACTCTCTCCATACCTCTTCAATATAGTGCTTGAAGTTTTAGCAATAGCAATAAGACAACATAAGGGGATCAAGGGGATTCGAATTGGAAAGGAAGAAGTTAAACTTTCATTATTTGCAGATGATATGATAGTGTACATAAGCGACCCCAAAAACTCCACCAAAGAACTCCTACAGCTGATAAACACCTTTAGTAATGTGGCAGGATACAAGATCAACTCCAAAAAATCAGTCGCCCTCCTATACACAAAGGATATGGAAGCAGAGAGGGAAATCAGAGAAACATCACCTTTCACGATAGCCACAAACAGCATAAAATATCTTGGAGTAACTCTAACCAAGGAAGTGAAAGATCTATTTGACAAGAACTTTAAGGCATTGAAGAAAGAAATTGAAGAGGATACCAGAAAATGGAAGGATCTTCCTTGCTCTTGGATTGGGAGGATCAACATAGTAAAAATGGCAATTCTACCAAAGGCAATTTATAGATTCAATGCAATCCCCATCAAGGTCCCATCAAAATTCTTCACAGATCTTGAGAGGACAATAATCAACTTTATATGGAAAAACAAAAAACCCAGGATTGCCAAAACAATCTTATACAATAAAGGAACTTCGGGAGGCATTACCATCCCTGACTTCAAACTCTATTACAGAGCTTCAGTATTGAAAACAGCTTGGTATTGGCATAAAAACAGAGAAGTTGACCAATGGAATCGTATAGAAGATCCAGATTTTAACCCACAAACCTATGAACACCTCATTTTCGATAAAGGAGCTAAAAGTATACAATGGAAGAAAGAAAGCATCTTCAACAAATGGTGCTGGCACAACTGGATGTCAACCTGTAGAAGAATGAAAATAGACCCATATCTATCACCATGCACAAAACTCAAGTCCAAATGGATCAAAGACCTCAATATCAGTCTGAACACACTGAACCTGATAGAAGAGAAAGTGGGAAGTACCCTACAACAGATGGGCACAGGCGATCGCTTCCTATGTATAACCCCAGCAGCACAGACATTAAGGGCAACATTGAATAAATGGGACCTACTGAAACTGAGAAGCTTCTGCAAAGCAAAGGACACTGTCACTAAGACAAAAAGGCAACCCACTGACTGGGAGAAGATCTTCACCACCCCCGCAACAGACAAAGGTCTGATCTCCAAAATATATAAAGAACTCAAGAAACTAGACGTTAAAATGCTAATTAACCCAATTAAAAAATGGGGCACTGACCTGAACAGAGAATTCTCAACAGATGAAATTCAAATGGCTAAAAGACACTTAAGGATATGCTCAACCTCCTTAGCGATCAGGGAAATGCAAATCAAAACAACTTTGAGATATCATCTTACACCTGTCAGAATGGCTAAAATCAAAAACACCAATGATATCCTTTGCTGGAGAGGTTGTGGAGAAAGGGGTACCCTCATCCATTGCTGGTGGGAATGCAAACTTGTGCAACCACTTTGGAAAGCAGTGTGGCGGTTTCTCAGGAAATTCGGGATCAACCTACCCCTGGACCCAGCAATGCCACTCTTGGGAATATACCCAAGAGAGGCCCGATCATATGACAGGGGCATTTGTTCAACTATGTTCATAGCAGCATTATTTGTAATAGCCAGAACCTGGAAACAACCTAGATGTCCTTCAATGGAAGAATGGATGAAGAAAGTGTGGAATATATACACATTAGAATACTACTCAGCGGTAAAAAACAATGACTTCTCGAATTTTGCATGCAAATGGATGGAAATAGAACACACTATCCTGAGTGAGGTAACCCAGACCCAAAAAGATGAACTTGGGATGTACTCACTCATAATTGGTTTCTAGAGATAAATAAAGGTCAGTGAGTCTATAATTTGATCTCCTAAAGAAGCTAAATAAGAAGGTGATCCCAAAGAAAAACATATAGCTATCCTCCTGATTATGGGAAGTAGACAAGATTGCCGGGCAAAAAATGGGATCTTGGGGGGGGGGGGGGAGGGAGGTAAGGGGAGATGGGGAGAGAAAAGTGAGAAGGGGAGGTTGGGGGGAACTTGGGAAACGGGATGTTTGGGATAAAGGAAGGTCGGATAGGGGAGCAGGGAAGCACACATCTTAATTAAGGGAGCCATCTTAGGGTTGGCAAGAGATTTGGTGCTCCCAGGTGCCCAGGGCGATGTCCCCAGTTAGTTCCTGGGGCAGCTGAGGACAGAGAACCTGAAATGACCCTATCCTATAGCCATACTGATGAATATCTTGCATATCACCATAGAACCTTCATCTGGAGATGGATGGAGATAGAGACAGAGACCCACACTGGAGCACCGGACTGAGCTCCCAATGTCCCAAGGAGGAGCAGAAGGAGGGAAAATATGAGCAAAGAAGTCAGGACCACGAGGGGTGCACCCACCCACGGAGACAGTGGGGCTGATCTATTGTGAGCTCACCAAGGCCAGCTGGACTGCGACTGAAAAAGCATGGGATAAAACCGGACTCTCTGAATATGGCGGACAATGAGGGCTGCTGAGAAGCCAAGGACAATGCCACTGGGTTTTGATCCTACTTCATGTTCTGGCTTTGTGGGAGCCTAGCCAGTTTGGATGTTCACCTTCCTAGACATGGACGGAGGGGGGAGGACCTTGGACTTTCCACAGGGCAGGGAACCCTGACTGCTCGTTGGACTGGAGAGGGAGGGGGAGGGGAGTGGGAGGAGGGGGAGAGAAAAGGGAGACGGGAAGGGAAATGGGAGGCGGGGAGGAGGCAGAAATTTTTTTATTTTTTTATTTTTTTCAATAAAAAATTATATTACAAAAAAAGAAATGTTAACCCAACGTTGCACTGTTAGTTAGTATGCATAAAACTCAATTCCCTTTTGCACTAGATGAAAAAAAAAACAGAATGAAGACTGTATGAAGGACTCAAAACTCAGTCCCTTGTGAGGAAAATCTCAGAGCAGAGGGAAGGATCCTCGTCTTTATGTTGACTAGTGTGTTGTGGGATTTCAAATCGTTTAGCCTACGACTTTTGGGGCAGCAAGCTCTAGGGCATGGTCTTGTCTTGTAATGATCACTTAAGAAGGGAAGGGGACAGGTGCTCTCTAGCTTTCTTACTCAAGTGGTTGGACCCCAGCATCCCTGGGCAGAATGGCAGCACACAGCAGCTGGATCACAGTGACATCCAATCTATTCTGCATCAGTGAGTATTGATTCTCATTTTACACCTAAATAAATTCTTGAAATCCTTTAACAGACTTTTCTGTGTTCACACAACAAGTGGCACCCAGTGTGGGCATATACTATTGTGCTTTCTTTAAATTTTTAGACTATTAATGAACTAACTGTTGAGAGAGGTTTGACTGTGGAGACTGCTAAGCTAAACTAACATAAAAATATCTTTTTTTTTATTGAGAATAGGAAAAAAAAGTTTCCGCCTCCTCCCAGCCTCCCATTTCCCTCCCCCTCCCCCCACTCCTCTCCCCCCTCTCTCTCCAATCCAAAGAGCAGTCATGGTTCCCTGCCCTCTTGACGTAAAATTTGGGTCTAAGGATGTATCTCTTTGGAAAAGAAGTTCTGCTTTTGTTTCCACAGAAGATGAAAAGCAGTGGATTCCTTCCAGGCTAATATGGTTTGATAGAGAAAGATTCTCTGAGAGGTCTCCTAGAATGGGAGCGATACCCAAGCGATCCAACATCCCAAACGGCTTCAAAGCAACTGGCGGAGACAATGCAGCCTCACAGATTACTGCATTGAAGATTTAACCATAATTCTAAATATTCTCAGGATCCTTATAAGATTACCAATGCCCCAATCATCAGAAAATAGTATAAAAAAACTATAACTAAATTCCCAAAATATTGTTTATAAATGTTTGTCTTCATTTAAAGGGAGTTTTTTATAAGTGATTATTTGTCATTATCTGTTGTTGGTGTTTCTGTCCTGCCCAGTTCCCACAATCTTTAAATCCCAAAGAAATCACACAGAGGTCTACACTAGGTTATAAACGGATTGACCCATTAGCTCAGGCCTCTTATTAACTCTTATAACTTATATTAGTCCATTATTCTTGTCTATACTACTCTTTCTCAGCAAGGCAGACACTTCTTGCTTCTTCTGTGCCGGGCTCACAACTGCAGAGGAATGGGATTCCTCCTTCCCAGAATTCTCCTGTTCTCATTGATCTGCCTCTACTTTCTATCTGGTTGCCCCACCTATACTTCCTGCCTGGCTACTGGCCAATCAGCGTTTATTTAAAATATAATTGACAGAACACAGACCATTCTCCCACACCAATAGTCAATCTCTTTCTAAAGAATAAAATAGGGATATGATATAGAGATATGAAAAAGGTAGATTTTTGAATCTACTTTAATCCAAAAAAAATGTAAATCTCAAAATATTTTATATTGGTATGGATTTTGGTTTACTAATACAAATTAAAGGTCAATATTGTTATACTATATGTATATTTCTACTCTTGTTTAAGATATTATGTTTATGCATCTTATTTAAAAATGTAATATAAAGCTAAAAAGTACAAATTAATAGTCATCTATAATAGTCAAACTTATAGTCAGGTTTTCTGGATTATCAGAGATAATTTCAGATGGATCTTCAAGCACCTCAAAAATGTTTTAAGAATTGAGACTTTTCTTATTCCTTACAGTACCAATTACTTCAAGAGGATCCTGAGCATTGAAGATGCTCCTTCTGGAGTTTGCTTTCAGTATGGCAAGACTACACATTTGGGCAATAAACTGCTCTTCTCTGGATTGTTTGACTATATGCTGGACTATATGTTTGCCTGGAATGCTTGACAATATGCTTGCAGAACTCACAGGAAAATGACAACTAAACTTTATCAAAACAAAGCTGGATAATCCTTCAGGGTTCCTGATTCACAAGAAACTGCCAGACATTCTGCAGGACAGAAGGAAATGACTGACAGACTGCCTACATATGTGGGATAGTCTTTCAAATTTTCTCCTTCATTGAAAAGTCTGTCAGACACTATCTGCCTGTAGGCAGAAGATGAATGCCGTAATGTTATAGAAGAACTTTGGATGACTGTCCAGGCAGTGAGATTTCTTTGTCAATTCTAGAGTTTTAAAAGTTGCAACCTAGATGTCCTTCAATGGAAGAATGGATGAAGAAAGTGTGGAATATATACACATTAGAGTACTACTCTGCCATAAAAAACAATGACTTCTCGAATTTTGCATGCAAATGGATGGAAATAGAAAACACTATCCTGAGTGAGGTAACCCAGACCCAAAAAGAGGATCATGGGATGTACTCACTCATAATTGGTTTCTAGCCATAAATATAGGTCACTTAGTCTATAATTTGTGATCCTAAAGAAGCTAAATAAGAAGGTGAACCCAAAGAAAAACATATAATTATTATCCCTGCTATGGGAAATAGACAAGATTGCTGGGCAAAAAATTGGGATCTTGGGGGTGGGGTGGGATGGGGGTAAGGGGAGATGGGGAGAGAAAAGTGAGAAGGGGAGGATGGGGGGAACTTGGGGAAACGCGATGATTGGGGATAAAACAAGGTTGGATAGAGGAGCAGGGAAGCACATAACTTAATTAAGGGAACCACCTTAGGGTTGGTAAGAGACTTGAACCTAGAGTGGCTGCCAGGTGCCCAGGGCAATGTCCCCAGTTGATTCCTGGGCAGCTGAGGATAGGGAACCTGAAATGACCCTGTCCTATAGCCATACTGATGAATATCTTGCATATCACCATAGAACCTGCATCTGGCGATGGATGGAGATAGAGACAGAGACCCACACTGGAGCATTGACTAAGCTCCCAAAGTCCCAATGAGGAGCAGAAGGAGGGAGAACATGAGCATGGAAGTCAGGACCACGAGAGGTGCACCCATCCACCGAGACAGTGAGGCTGATCTATTGGGAGCTCACCAAGGCCAGCTGGACTGTAACTGAAAAAGCATGGGATAAAACCGGACTCTCTGAACATGGCGGACAATGAGGGCTGATGAGAAGCCAAGGACAATGGCATGGGGTTTTGTTCCTACTTCATGTTCTGGCTTTGTGGGAGCCTAGCCAATTTGGATGTTCACCTTCCTAGACCTGGAATGAGGGGAGAAGATCCTGGACTTTCCACAGGGCAGGGAACCCTGACTGCTCTTTGGACTGGTGGGGGAAGGGGGGAAGGGGGAGAGAGGCGGGAAGAGGGGGAGGGAAATGGGAGGCTGGGAGGAGGCAGGATTTTTTTTTCAGTAAAAAAAAAGAATTTAAAAAAAGTTGCTTACAATGTACTTCCTATTTACTTAGGTAATATTATATCTTTCTGGGGTCTTTGATGGAGTTGAAGAATATATTCTTATAATTGTAGTTTTTCTTAGTTATGATAAAAGATAAATTCGATATGAAACTTTAGACTCACAATGATAGGATAGATGATAGAGTATTTTCTTTAATTTTGTCAAATACAAATAGACTAACTATTGTGTCATATGTAATTTTACTATGTTTACGTTAAAACATTGCTTTTTGATTAGACAGAAAAGGGGATGATGTGGGATGCCTCTCTGTATGCTATGATTATGCTTTATTATCATCGATTAATAAAGAAGCTGATTTGGCCAATAGACAGGCAGAATAAAGCCAGGCAGTTAATGCAAACAGAGATATAGGCAAAATAAATAAATAAATAAATAAATAAATAAATAAATAAATAGGCAGAGTCAGATAGGAGACAGCAGTAAACAAAGAAGCAAGATGTGAGTTAATGCCATGGCCATCTGGCAATACACAAATAGAAATGAGTTAATTTAAGATGTAAAAGCTAATTAGTAATAAGTCTTAACCATCAGCCAAACAGTTTACAATTAATATTAAGCCTCAAAGTGGATATTTGGGATGTGGTGGGTGGGAGAGAAACCTCCAGTTATACTAGTTTTTATAATTAAACGTTCAGACTCAGGTTGCTTTAGTGAACTTGACATGCCGGAGATGTGAGATGTTGTGTTCAACAATAAGCTAACATTGACAATATTATCTGATACATAAACAATGTGCAATGTGACAGAAGACCATAAAATCCACTGGGTAACTTGTTTCCGTTTTGTTACTGTTTCCTGATAAATTTGGAAAACACAAATCTTCTCATTAAGTGAGATTTCATGGCACATGTGGTGTATAGCCTGAATGCTGTACCTGAGAGGCAGAGGCAGTTTTATTACTTGGACTCAGTAGTTTGAGGTGAGCCTGGATAACAGGGCAAGGTGATGTCTGGGAACAGAAAGGGAACAGAATGAAACAGAACAACAGGAAAGAAAGCCTGCCACTTGAGCAAATCAGAGAGTAATTATGTTACAACTCTTCTGTTTGTCAATGCCCCCCCCCACACACACCCAAATATTGGAAAAATAGTCTGCTACTGAATAGTGGCTGTGAGAAGTCTCAAAGATACAATATTCTGCAGTATCTGTGAAGAATGTGTCCCAAGACCTAAAGCAGCCATGTTCCTCAGTCTCTGTGTAGTCTAACAACAAATACCAATTAGCAAGAACACCTTAACCATCAAGATCCCCTTTCTGCTGAATTGTCTCAAAGGAAAAACAAGAAGATGAAATGAAGGTTTATGTCACAATCCACATACGCAGTCTAAAAAGCAAGGGGTGGGAAGCTTAAAGAATTTTAAGTAAAAATTTACAGTCTCTAAATATGTTTTATAGGTAACTGAATACCCTGTATTGCAAGGGCCACTTCTATGGGAGAAACACTCTTCCAGCGAGTCTTACTCTTGAAAAATACCTGCTAAAACTCCTACTTGAAATGTGTTTATGTGAAAAGCTGAACCCCAGAAAGGTAATTGCTACTTTTATATGTTTCCATTGGTACTGCTCAGTTATAATTTTCCTGGTTTGAAAAAGAAAAACAGGTTTGAATAATGCAATGCTTATTAGCATCTGAATATATACCTAATTGTGCCCTTTTGACTCTAAGAGGTGATTTGGAATGTATTCTCTGTGAAGGGATTAAGGAATGTGCCACATGTGCAGTTATAACAAAATAATCTTTCATCTCAAAAATTGCAATCTTACTGCATTGTTTTTGAGCAGAACAATAGTTGCTTGTCACTCTGTACTTTCTCCTTAGAAGAGCTGTTAGAGGAACATGTGCACAGCAGGGTAGAGAGGTATCCCCTGTACATTAGGTTATAGCAGAGTGGCTCACTAGCGCCTGGTAGCTTCAAAGAAAAAAAAAGTAGAAAAATTAAAAAATAAAAGTCAAATGATTATTTGGCACCAAGTAGTCCCTGAGATAACCTCCTGGGTTTATTTTGTGTTGGATTCAATTTCCTTTTGAACTGAGCAAGACCATTCAGGAAGTGGCATAGCCTGAATGTTCCAGAAATTTCTCAAAAAAGTTTTTGATGACTTCTGTAAAACTTAACGAAAAGTGTTTCGAACCAACACTGAAATTTCTCCTTTATACCAACTCACAAAATACCTAAGTTAAAAATGTGTTACACACCAATAACTTTTAGTTTAATTTATAATTATAAACATTCATTTTTTAAAAAATATTCAAGTCATTTGTATATATGGCTGCTTAGTCTATTAAAGTAAAAATTCTCTTGAATAAACAGGTTTTATTTTGTTGTATTTTGCCAAATATTAGTTTGGCTAACTACATTTATTTGGATTTTCAACCACAAAAACAAACAACTGTCTAAGGAAATATATATATATATATATATATATATATATATATATATATAATTCAAAATATCCTTTGAATGAAAACTTTGTATCTCATGCAGGTAGTTTTCAATAAATTCTATGTTATACTGACATCTATGGACTTTGCAGGAGAAATTCAGTTTTTTAGAACAATTGTTTTGGCTACAATTAGAAAAAAACTTAAAATGTGAATAGGAGTCTTTTGATCTCTTATGTACGAGCCATGGTTGACCTTTGAACTGCGTCCCTTAGAATAAAAACAGTATGGAGCTCATTTTCTTACCTACAATCAGAACTAAAAAGAGAGGCAAATGAGCAGGCTCCATGGACAAAGAATTGGAGTCTCTTGAATAGAGTGTTTCTTATTGGTGAGATAGTCAGCAAGAGCCTGCCAGAACACACATTTTTAGTATTCACTCAAAACCATCTATTATTGTAATTGTCAACTGATTATTGTATTAAACACTATTAATACAATAATGAATAAATTTTTAATTTTTTTATATACCTATTAAAAATTTCCACTTCCTCCCATTTCCCTCCCACTCCCCACACTCCCCCTACCCCTCCCTCTCCAGTCCTAAGAGAAGTCAGGGTGCCCTGCCCTATGGGAAGTCCAAGGCCCTCCCTCATCCATCCAGGTTTAGGTAGGTGTGCATCCAGACTAGGCTCCCAAAAAGCCAGTACATGCAGTAGAATCAAACCCCGGTGTTATTATCATTGGCTTCTCAGTCCGCCCTCATTGTCAGCCACATTCAGGGAGTCTGGTTTGATCACATGCTCGTTCAGTCCCAGTCCAGCTGGCCTTGGTGAGCTCCCATTAAATCATTCCCACCGTCTTCGTAGGTGGGTGCACCCCTCGCGGTCCTGACTTCCTTGCTCATGTTCTCCCTCTTTCTGCTCTTCATCTGGGCCTTGGGAGCTCAGTTCTGTGCTCCAATGTGGGTCTCTTTCTCTACCTCCATCCATTGTTCTATGGTGATATGCAAGATAATCATCAGTGTGGCTATGGGAGAAGCCCTGTTCAGGCAACCTCTCCTCTGCTGCCCAAGGACCTAGCTGGAGAAATCCCCTTGGACACCTGGGAACCCTTCTAAAGCCAAGTCTCTTGCCAACCCTAAAATGGCTCCCTTAATTTAAGATATCTTCTTTCCTGCTCCCATATCTACCCTTCCTCCATCTCAACCATTCCATTCCCTCAAGCTCTCCCCAATCCTCCCCTTCTCCCTTCTCTCTCCCCATCTCCCCTTCCCCTCAACCCATGCCAACCCCCGTGCTCCCAACTTTTGCCCAGCGATCTTGTCGACTTCCAATATCAAGGAGAATAAATATGTTTCTCTTTGGGTTCACCTTCTTATTTAGGCTCTCTAGGATCACCAACAATATGCTCAATGTCCTTTGTATATGGCTAGAATCCACTTATGAGTAAGTACATACCATATTCCTCTTTTTGGGTCTGGGCTATTTCACTCAGTAAAGTGTTTTCTATTTCCATCCATTTGCATGCGAAATTCAAGATGTCATTGTTTTTTACTGCTGAGTAGAACTCTAAAGTGTATATGTGCCACACCTTCTTTATCCATTCTTCTATTGAGGGGCACTTAAGTTGCTTCCAGGTTCTGGCTATTACAAATAGTGCTGTTATGAACATAGTTGAACAAATGCATTTGTAGTATGATTGGGCGTCTCTTGGATATATTCCCAAGAGTAGAATTGCAGGATCCTGAAGTAGGTTGACTCCTAGTTTCCTGAGAAACCACCACACTGATTTCCAAAGTGGTTGCACAAGTTTGCATTCCCACCAACAATGGATAAGTGTCCCCTTATTCCACATCCTCTCCAGCGTAGGCTATCGTTGGTGTTTTTGATTTTAGCCATTTTGACAGGTGTAAGATTGTATGTCAATAATGAATAAATTTAAACCTGAACTTGCCCTCAAAGAACTCATGGTCAAATGTAGGAGACAGAACTAAAATATGCAATGAACAACAAAGTATGTTATGTTCCATGATAGGGAGTTTTTGTCAAGATAAGGTAAATGCTATAAATAAAAAAACTCAAAATTTTAGTGTCTTTAGACAGTAAACATTTTTGTTTATTCAAGTGATTGTCTAATGTAGCCAATAATTAGGCAGAGGATCCCCAATCCAAGTCAGTCATTTAGGAACCCAAATTCCTTTTACATTACAATATTATTGCTTTCAACACATGGAGTCTAATACTATTATACAAAGGGAAGAGAAGCTCTGAAAAAAACACACTCATTCTTACCTCCCTCAACTAAGAAGAGACACAATACTTCTGCTCAGATACTGAAGGGTTGTTTCCTTTAACTCAATACCAATATTTTCAAAGAAATTTTTTTTCTTGCTATGATTGGCCAAATGGCTTATTCTAGAACTATCAGTGTAGTTAGAGAAATAGAATTCTGTTTTCAGAATGACCTGGGTAAAAAGTACATTCTTGTAGCATGTAAGTTATGAGCCCTGATAGACTCACACAATTTGAAAAGATGAAGTATAGTTCCCAAAGGAAAACCAACACATCATCAACTGCAGGATCCATGAATTTGTGCTGTAATATAATTTTCAGAGTAAAAATATTTAGGTTCAGATATCTACTGAGATATTCTTCATGAATTTGGCGTCAAGTGGAACTAAGTACATTTCAGAATATCACTTGCTGAAGGAACTTGATACTATTAGAATCTTTGTCCTCAAATCATTTGCAATGAAGGTTGATATTGGAAGATACAAAAGTGAAGAAATTTCAATGTAAAATAAATTGTTCTTCTTAGTTATGTAATTTGTGTCAATGAAAAAATGACTAATGAGTATGCTATGCCATGGTAGGTCTGGAAATGCAGTCATTGCTCAGAAATGTAGAATTAAGTGCGTAAGTAATACAGGTAAACCTTCCTAATCCAGGAGATACGTCGTAAATTCAGGGGTTAATAGTTATGGTGGTTGGAATAAAAATGTCCACCATAGGCTCATAGAGAATGACACTATTAGAAGGTATGACCTTGTTGCAGGAAGTGGGTGGCTGGGAGTAGCTCAAGCCAGGCCCACTTAGTGGCTCAGTCTCTCTTCCTTTTTCCTACCAAACCAGATGTAGAACTCTAAGCTCCTCCTCCAGCGCCATGTCTGACTGCATGTTATTATGCTTCCTGCCATGAGAACATGAGGATAATGAACTAAACCTCTGAAACCTGTAAGGCAGTCCCGACAAACATTTTCCTTTTTAAGAGTTGCCATGATCACAGTTTTTCTTCACAGAAAAAAAAAAAAAACTAAATTAGAAGTCAAGGAAAAATATAGTTCCTTCTTGGAGATAATCCAGTTTCAAGGATGACTGCCTAGTCCCTGATTTCTGTGATCGAATCAGGAATTAGCAAGGTCCATCTATATAACAGTATCGAATATGTCATATTATGTAATGCATATGAAGTGTTTAATATAATTAGCATATATAGAATATCCAGCCAATGATTCTATCATTGTCATGGTATGTATAGTGTATTATTGGGTACTTTATATGTATTGTGAAAAATAGGCCCATTAAGGACTTGGTCCTGCCTCAACTTCATGTGCCAGGCTTTGTTGACTCTTTAAGGGAGGCCTTACCCTTTCTGAGGAGTAAATGGGGAGGGAGGAAGAGTTGGGGAGAGCAAGAAAAGAGGAGAGAGGGGTAATTGTGGTTGGTATGTGAAATCAAAAAAATTTAAATTAAAAAATAGGCCTATTTAGCTAGATATCAATACTTTATTTTAAACAAATTTCTAAGATCTGCCAAATGGTAATTTATAGAGGAATGTAAGCATACTTAACATATAATTCCAAGGTTTGTAATCTCGCCTTTATTTAATGTTTCATTTTAACTGTTGGAAATATTCCACAAAACATAGAAAGACAAGGTAATATTAAATATATTTTGTGAGCATGGTGATATTCTATGTAGATAAAGTCTGAATTACTTATTAGATCAGAAATTTGATGGTCAAAAGGTTGAATGGGTATTTTTAGAGTTCTTTGTTGAATTGTTACTGCCCCAATTCTGTGCAGAATGTGATGTTCTATTCAATAGAGTGAACATATTTTTAAAAATTGGATTATTGTCTAAGTACATTAAAAATATCATGCTGCCCCCATCTTTTCTAATGGACTACAACTTTTATAAATGAGTGGGAAGCTTCAGGGCTGTTACAAAGCATAAAGTTTCTGATTTAGTGCAGCAGAATGCTGACCTCTGGGTATGACATAGCCGATGACCACTTCTTAGCAACAATGAATATCCGTAGATGTGTACAATATTGGGCCCACTAATGGTTCCTCTCAGAAGAGAGGAGGCTTGTGAAAACCTACCACACTTCGAGGATATATCAGTAGATAGTGTTTGTTATAGAGGACTTATTCCTTAGTGGGGTAGCTAATCACCCATAAGTTGTTCCTTTTATGTAGATGGCTCTTCATCTATCCTCTTGTAAATAACTCTAATTGAGCTTATTGATTTGTCAAGCTACACTTGGGTGTAATAATTCCATTGGTCTACTTTAGGTGTTGTATCTAAGATGAATAGATTCTTGTTCATAATCTACCCTGGAATAGTTCACACAACAGCAAATGTTGTCACTGGGTCTGTTCAGTCTGAAAGGTAGTGTTCTCCTTATTTTTCTAGCAATTTGTGTCTCCTTCAGACACTAAGGAAAGATGAACAAAGTTTCAGAAGCCATGGATGATATGTATTACTCATTATTATTGGCCAGTGAAAACTCTGATGCCTCAGTGATAGTTATGGAACTATGGGACAGAACTGAGAAACAGAAAGAGAAAAGCTGTTCCTGTGTGTAGTCTTAAATGTTTTGAAATTATTGATTTGTAATGGAGATAAGCCTTTTGTGAAATATGATCATTACAAGTTGGAGATGGAACTCAGTTGGTAGGGTGCTTGCACAAAGCCCTGGGTTTAATCCCCAGCACCACATAAAATCATATAGGTACAAACCTCAAAGTGCAACCCTCGGGAAGTATCACTTAACATCCTCTATACACACACAAAAATGAATGTGTGAACTCTGGATTCTCATACCTATACTCCTCACCCTCTGCCTTATTCTAAGCCAAAGATTAGACTTCTAGGGTCCTGTAGGAGACTCCTGTTTTCTCATCCATTCAGAACCACCTTCCCAGTGTTTCAGTGTTCATGACATTGATCCAGACCCTTCCCTTATTCTTGTCCCTACTAACTTTCAATGATTATATAGCAAAGTGTTAGTAAACAACAAAATCACTTATGTTAATAGATTGAAACGTCTTTCACAAAAGCTATCATCCATTCTGTGATTTCACTTTTCATATTACACATTTTAGTATTCTTTGATATTGTTAATCCATAGGCATGAATTACTTTTAATGTAAAAATTAAAGGCAACTAAATAAGCCAGTCACAAATAAATGATTCCATTAACATGAGGTACACAGAGTATTCACAGAAACAGGAAGTAGAATAGTGGTTGTCAGGGAATGTGAGGAGGAGGAAGTGGGAAGTTAATGTTTAATGGGTACAGAGCTTTACCCATGTAAGATGAAACGCGTTCTGGAGATGGGTTGTGCAACAATGGATATGTGCAAGATTAATAAATTATACGTTTAGAAATAGCTAAAAATGGTGATGCATATTTTAGCACAGTTCTTTTTCTTTCTCTTTGCCTTTTATTCGGGAACTCTTTCTTTACTTTCCTCTCATTCAATTTCCTTTCCAAATCCAATTAGCTTGGTGAATCTAAGCATCACATTTCTCACCGAAAATAAGAGGATAAGCCTGTCTTCTACCATGACACGCAAGACTCTTCACCAAAACCCCTTATCCAACCTCACCTTTTCTCACACTGCTCTATTTTGAGCCTCTAGAAAGCCACACCAAATAGCTTATTTTTCCAAAGGTGAGATTTCATTGTTCTTGTCTCAACCTAAAATGACTTCCATCGTCTCTGGTCTTCCTGCTGAGCACCTCATCCTTCATAACCAGGCTTTACTATCTGCTCTGGGGAGCTTTATGTCTAAGCAGAACACTGACTCTTTTGTCCCACCCCTCTATGTGCTTAAAGTACTACATGATTGTAGGCACCATGTCGTATCGCAAAGGTTGGTTTATATGTTTGAATTCTTCAGTAGACCAAAAAAGGACCCGAAAAGCTCATTCTTATTTGAAAAAAAAAAGTTCAGAGCACAGTCTTGCTACCTAGTAACTGGATTTCTGGATTTATGCCCATATGTTGAGGAAGTAAATGGACGTAGAGAAAGTGTAGCATAGATCAGAGAGTTTTTATACCTGTATTTCCACTAATGCCTTGAGTAAAAAGTCTTAAAGAAGCTCTGCATTGTTTGGCATCCTTGCCCTGAGTGGAGAAGCAGGAGAATCATGAGTTCTGTGTTGTCATGGCAACAGTCAGACAGAAGACAAGGGGCAGCCAGCGTCTAATACCTTAAAGTACCATGACTTCTGGCTCACTCACAGTCATGGAAGAGCTCACTTCTCACTCTGAGACCAGACTGATAGTTTTGACTAGGTTTGCCTAAAGAAGGATGGGAGGTTGGAAGGAGCATGTCATAGCAGTGGGCAAAAGTCACACAGGAAAGAAAAAGGTTGATAATAGTTTTCCTATATGCAAACCTGAACTTTAGCCCGGTGGTGGTGGCACATGCCTTTAATCCTAGCATTCAGGAGGCAGAGGCAAGTGAATCTCTATAAGTTCGAGGCCACTGTTGTCTACAAAATGAGTTCCAGGACAGCCAGAACAGTAGGGGAGTTACACAGAGAAACCCTGTCTCTCTCTCTCACACACACACAAACACACAAAAATACAAAACAAAACCTTGAGCTTTATTTGTGTGTGTTTGTGTGCAGATACTATTGTGCCACACTTTAAGCATCTTAGTCATGGGTAGCCTGGCTTGCAGGAAGGCTTAAAATGTCTACCATTATTTATATGGGAAACCTTGTTTCTGAGTTGGAATAAAAGAGCAATCTGTGAAACTTAACGGTAATAAAATAGATGTATGAAAGTGAGTAGTTCTGACTGTAGGAAATGTGGCTATGTCATTGTGTAGATGTAATATCACCACCATTATGATAAAATTATGCTGTTCCTGTTCTGTAGTGTCAAATGGAGCGTGATTGCATGAAATTCCATAACAAGTTGAGAAATTCCATTTTAAGGCAGTCTCATAAAGGATCCATCATCCAGTACAGCCTATGGTTTATCATGCAAGATACTGCTGACCGTCTTCAGTACACACATAGATCATGAAAGTGATGCACCTGCTCTCTAGTACTTTTACGGAGGAATGTCAGGCTATGAAAGTGACTCACTGTCCTACAGTTCATCATCAGGGTAAAATATTCCAGAACATGCAACAGTCTTCTCTAGGACCCACACTGTATAAACAGATGCATCGAAAAACCCGCATGAACTAAAAGTTTTTTTCAGGCTATCTCCCTTTCCACATCGAAAGGTTTGATCTGTTGCTCTGCAGTTGAAGGTTAAAAGGCAGTGTGCAGGCCTTTAGAGGAAACAGTTCATTCACTGATACTGCACAGAAAGGCTGATGAAAGAGTCTTTTTTAAAAAATGTAGAAAGGAATCTAAAATTGCTTTTAAGAATCACCCATTTTCCTGTTAGAAAAAACAATCATGGTATCTGTCAAATACTAATGACAGCCTGTCAATCATACAATAGCCCCACTCCTCTCTGTTTTCAAGAGCTTGTCCTCTTAGTGTAAAATTAGCTTTTAACTATTTCCAAAGCAACAGAATTATATTGTTGCTATGTGTGACTGAAATGTGTGACAGGTTATTTGGATTGTAATTCCAAGCCCCCAGTTATGACCTACGAGCTAACACACTCTCCTCATTCAATAGAGCCTTGTGTCCACATAATGTCAAACAAATGGTAGGTCAGTAAACAAATAATGAGCTGATTCAGAAACCTGCAGAGTGTCTCGGGTTGTGCTACTCTGTAAGCTGAAAACATTAAATTCCTCTGAGCAGCAAAGCCAGGTCTGCACCGTGGCAATCCTGTGATCTAGAGGGATTGTCTGGGCCATTTCTCTCATCTTGTCTAGCTACATAGTACCAAGCACGCTGAAAACATTCATTGCCTAAATATTTCAATGACTGATAATCAAAGCCTCATATGACTTTTTTGAGGTGGACTAAATTCAGCTAGTTCTATCAATATTTTAATTATGTGTTTCAAAAGCATTTAAAGGAGTCACTACATAGATATTAGTAATATTTTTTAAATGTTACTCCAGGAGTATCCTTGGCTATGGCAAATCAAGAGGATTTCCCTGTTTGCTTGATAACATAGGAGAGGAATGAATTCAAGCACCCAAATATTAAAAGGATTGTAGAGAGGAGCATAAAGGGCTGATGTGTTTAGGGGACACAACAGAGGTTCTGAGACTTGGATCCTGCTTTTTAACATGGGTGAAACTTATCTTCTCTATATATGCTTCTTTGCATCGTTGTATTCATCCTTGTATCCTTCATACTTCCCTCCAATTCCAACAACATGCATGTTGAATCACTGTTCATTCCCAACATTCCCATCAAGACTACTAGGTTCTTTGTTACATTTAAAACGAGCAACTTTACTAGTACAGCAAAAATCAGACTAATGCTAAATCAAAGGGACCAAGGCACGTTATAAAGGCCAAGTAACATTTACCTCACCAATTACATTCATTAAGTTTTGTCCTTTAAAAATATCTTAAAGAGCTGGTAAGGTGGTTCAGCTAGTAAAGGGGCTTGCTACCAAGCCTTATGATCTGAGTTAGATTTCCTGGAATATACGTGATGAAAGAAGGAAGGAAGGAAGGAAGGAAGGAAGGAAGGAGGGAGGGAGGGAGGGAGGGAGGGAGGGAGACTCACCCTTGAATAAATAGAGAGAGAGAGAGAGAGAGAGAGAGAGAGAGAGAGAGAGAGAGAGAAGAAAGAAAGAGAAAGGAGGAAGGAAGGAAGGATGGAAGGAAGGAAGGAAGGAAGGAAGGAAGGAAGGAAGGAAGGAAGGAAGGAAAACAAATTTTTTAATGGAGACACTTAGACATAATCAATTCCTCATTTTTTTTATTTACAAAATCTTGAGAATCTGGCGAAAATTCATGGAGCCTCCCCAAGAAAAACAACACTGTAGTGGATTGAATACTGGCTCCCCAAAAGATGTCCTCACAGTCTAATCCCCAGAACCCATGAACATGATGCAGATGGAAAAAAAAAGAGCTTTCACAGATGTCATAAATTCTGGATCTTAAAATAAGGAAATCATCTTCGATTTTCCAGGTGGATTCTAAATCAAACAGCAAGCTTCCTTAAACATGCAGACAAAACAGAAGTGGAGGAGGCAGTGAAAGAACAGGCAGAGATAGAACTAATAAAACTACCAAACAAGAAATGCTGGCAGCCACCACAGGCTGGAAGGAGCCAGAAACATATGCTCCCCTAGAGTTGGTTCAGGAATCTTGACTCCACTGGAACCTTGCTTTGGATTTTGGTGTTCAATCCTGGGAATGGGGGAATCTCTGTTTATGCAAGTCACCAACACTGTGGTCAATTTTAGGATTACAGTAAACTAACAGACGTCCAAGGAGAATAAGACAGTCTCCAAGGTGCGGATTTCAGGAGCCCAAGTAGAGAAACATTGTTCAAATCCTCTCTTATCACGCAGTAATCTGGAAGACAGAGATTAGAACCATAGTTAGATTTTGGCTTTGCAGAAGGGGGACTGCTGACTGCACCCTAAAGAAACTGGTGAGATGAAAACCAGCTAGATCTCAGGTACTGTAAATCTACTACCTGAGCCTTGCAAACCAAAGGGTAAGGCTAAAAGTTTCTCCCTGTGCTCCATCAGCATGGGAGTCCTTCCTGCTTCTCCAGGAGCCCTGCTTTTCCCTACTCAAAAGTTTCCAAACTAGAGAACATAGTCACCTTAAAAAAAATTTAAGTGGTGCATTGAAAGAGATAAACAATTCTTACACAATGGTCATAGGCACATAAGTGAACCAGTGGATTAAGTTTGGAAACGTGACTTCAAAGATAGACTGTACAGAGATCGTTCTCAGAAGAATAAAGTAAATGAGATTGAGAAAAAGTGTCACCATGGAAGGCACCAAACTTGAAAAGAGGTCTAGAGAAAGTCCCTATTTTGCCAACTTGGGAATTAGGAGACACTATTATATGGGTCATGATGTAAGTTGAATTGTGTTCTTTACAAAGACATGTAGAAGCCTTAATTAAACTCCAGTACCTGTGATACAAACTCATTTGGAGATAGGAGCTTTCAAGACATCAACTTAAGGTGAAGTCACTGTAGTGGATCCCCATACCTAAATAAAGCTGCTATACTTCTTAGCAGATAAGGCAGAACTCCCCCAAGGGCTTAATACGATGCGAAGTTAGAGACACCCAGAAAGCAGATGGTCCGGTGATGATGCAGGCAGATGGAGGTATGGTACTACAAGTTAAAGAAAACCTGGAGCTACCAGAAGTCAGAAAAATCAAGGAAAAGTTCTCTTCTATAAGCTTCAGTGCAAGCCTAGTCCTGACAGTAGCTGGAGTTTGAACTTCTGGCCTGAAAATCTGCGAGATTGTATCTTTCAATTATTTTAAGCCAGAAAGTCTGTTCTTCTGTTACAGCACGTCTAGAAAATGAAAAGAACACTGTTTGGGATTTGCATAAGACATTTACTGAATAACTAATAGCCAAACACTGTGCTAGATCCTGAGGAAATTCAAGATAAAACAGGTCCTTTTCTTTCTCCCAATGAGAGTTCAATTTTCTTTTCTTTCTTTTTTCTCTTTTATTGTACTTTTATTTTTTTTAAAAAAGAAAACAAACTTTTTTCAGTTTACATATTAATCCAAGTTCCTACTCTCTCCACTCCTCCCATTCCCTCCACTTAACCCCCTCCCCATCCATTCCTCAGAGAGTGTAAGTCACATTGCTTCAAGGAAGGTTCAAGGCTCTCCTTACTATATCTAAGCTGAGCAAGGTATCCATCCAAAGAGAATTGGCTTTCAAAAAGCCAGTACAAGCAGAAGGGATAAATCCTGGTGCCACTGCCAGTGACCCCACAATCTGCCCCAGCCATGCAAATGTCAACCACATTTAGAGGGACTAGCTTGGTCCTATGCTTGTTCCTTCCCTGTATGGCTGAAGTTGGTGAGCTCCCATTTGCTCACGTAAACTGTCTCAGTGGGTGTCCCCATCATGGTCTTGACTTCTTTGCTCATATTTTCACTCCTCCCACTCTTCAACTGGACTTTGGGAACTCAGTCCAGTGCTCCCATGAGGGTCTCCTCCGTTTCTATCAGTTGCTGAATGAATGGTCTATGTTGATATTTAAGATAACCATCAGTCTGACTACAGGGCAAGGCCAGTTCGGGTCCCCTCTCCTCTATTGCTTAGGGTCTTAGCTGGTGTCTTCCTTGTGGATTCTTGGGAATTTCTCTAGTACCAGGGTTCTTGCTAGCCCCATAATGGCTCCCTCAATCAAAATATCTCTTTCCTTGCTCTTATTTCTGTCCTTCCTCCATCTTGACTATCCCTTTCCCTCAGGTTCTTCTTCCCTCTGCCCTTCTCCCCTCCTCTTCCCCTTCCCGTCAAGGTGAAGAATGGATAACGAAAATGTGGCACATTTACACATTAGAGTAATACTCAGTGGTTTAAAAAAAAACTCAACGACATCTTGAAGTTTGCATGCAAATGGATAGAACTAGAAAACACTATCCTGAGTGAGGTAACACAGACACAAAAAAATGAACATAGTATGAACTCACTCATAAGTGGATATTAGCTATAAACAAAGGATATTGAGCCTATGATTCATGATTCTAGAGAAGCTAAGTAGCAAGGTGAACACTAAGAAAAATAATGTATATAGATTCGGCTGGAAAGTCCAAATAGACAAGATCACCTGACAAAATTGGGAACAAAGGGGTTGAAGGAGAAAGGAGGGTGGCAGGTTCAATTTTCTATAATGGGATAGGAAATGTATAAGGATCTACAGGTGACTTTTCCCTACCACTGACTTATCAACTCCATCTTTATTTTATTAGTAGTTCATGTACGGAGGGTGTGTAGATGTACTAAAGGCCTGATTTCACCTGGTATTTCTGACTATTTCACATTTATCCAGAAATGTCATTCACACATCTCCTTTCGCATCTGAGATGACAAAGATGTACAGCTTTCATTTTCTTCCCTGTCCTTATGTTTCCAGGCGAATTAATTCATATTCCCAATAGCATCTCCTCTGCTCTAAAATGAAGAGCTCCACATCTGCTTTATAACACCCAGTGCAGGAACCGCACTGTGGCACTGTTTCATTCTCAGAATTGTAATAAAATGCACAGTTCATTTTATGTTGCAATATAAAGCATTCACTTTATGGTTTATGGTGTGTGTGTGCGTGTGTGTTGAACATATAAGGCTAATTAAATTAAATTAATTAAATTAAGTTAATCAATGTAATTAATTTAATTGATTGAGTAATTAATTAAATGGAACATAGCACAATGGTGAAGCAATTTTGATTTCCAGAAAACCCCACACAATCAATCTTAGTAATAGAAACTATGCCTTACACTTTAGATCCTTTCTGCTACATGGTACAGAGAAATTTTTTGGGAGGCTTCGAGGATGGAACCCAGAGCCTTGAATATGCTAGGCAAGAGCTCTACCACTAAACTCTATGCCCAGCCCAAGACCTCATTTTCTATCATATTCTGCCATTTCTCCTCTTCCCACTCACTGTAATGTACTTTGCTTTTGATTCTTGTCACATTCTTTCTTTCATTAGTATGATTACTGAGTTTGGGAGATACTAACTAATAAAAAGTATGTTACCCTGAAGTATGACCCCTCGAAATAGCAAATATTCATTTGTGTGTGCCACCATGCCCACTTTGCATTTTTTGTTTTATTTTGTTTTTTTTTTTTGTTTGTTTGTTTTGCACTAGTGTCTCACAACCTAGTATAGACTTGTCTAGCATTTCCTATCTAGCCTGAGTTGGCCTTGTACGTGTAGAAGTCTTGACTCAGCACCCCTAGGATTGAAGACATACCTCACTATGCCTAACCAGCAATCAGAGTTGTAACTGAGATCAAAAAGTCCTTAACACAACCATAACATGTATGCAGATTACCTAACTTAGTGCAGTCCCATGCAAGGTCCCTGACCATCATTTCAGTCTCTGTGAGCTCCTATGAGCCCGAATTAGTTGATTCTGTGAGCCATGTTCTTGTGGTGTTCTCAAGACCTCTGGCTCATACAATCTTTCCTTCTATTCTTCTGCAGGACTCCCTGAGATTTCTTGTGAGACTCCTAACAGTGGGAGTAGGTGGTGTTTCTGACTCTTTAGCCTTGTCTTGTGACCCTTTTTCTCCTATTGGGTTGCCTCATCCAGCCTTTATGTGAGGGTTTGTGCCAAGTCTTATTGTAACTTCTTATACTGTGTTCAGTTGGTTTCCTTCAGAGAACCTCTCTTTTCTGAAGGAAAACAGGAGGAAGAGTGGATCTTGGGGAGAAGCAAGGTGTGGCGGAAATAGGGAGGAGTGGAGTGGAGGGAGGGGAAGTAAAATTTATAATAATAATAATATTAATAATCCCTTAACACTAGCTAGAATTTAACCTGAATGACTAACTGGCATGCAGCGGGTAAATGCTTTGGGGCAGAGGTCATGAATCCTTTCATGTTCATTGCCTTGGTTCCAACTGACATATGTTGAACATGTACTCTTTGCTTAATGTGTCACATATTTTCTTTCATGTGGTTTATAGCAAACCATGAAGAACATATTGGCACGCTAATTGTAAATAGAAGAAAACAGAGAGTCAAAGAATGATAATAACTTGCTTGTGGGCATACTATCAAAGTTATAACTAATTTCTCACACTGCCCTATTTCTGAGTTTCATAATCTGTCTTTAATTCCACACTGTCTTATTTGATGAGTTCTATAAGGAAAGAATAGCTCCTGCATGCAAATGTCACTCAGAGTCTTGTAGGACAATGCAGAATTAAGTACTTTAGCACTCCCTTATTACATCCTAAAATCAACAACATGCAACATGTTCAGGCAACATTGGTTGTGTGAATCCACAGATAATGTCACACCCTACATAGGATACACCCTAATTTCTCCTATGCATCCTATTTTCTCCTATGCACATATAACTATCATAAAGTTTAGTTCATAAATTAGGGATAATACTATAGTTTACCTGTAGCATGTCCCCCATAGGCTCCTGTTTTAGATAACTGCTCCTCATCTAGTGATACTAATTTTTGGAGGAGACTATGGAGTCTTTGAGACTGTGGGATACCTAGAAGATGAGACTTTTAGAGAGGATCAAGTGGGCATGGTGTCAAGATTATTAGAAGGATGTACTCAGTTTTGGTTCTGACCCATGCTCTGCTTTCTTGTTTTTCTTTCTTTCTTTCTTTCTTTCTTTCTTTCTTTCTTTCTTTCTTTCTTTCTTTCATTTCTTCTTTTTTTTTAAATAAATTTGTTTACTTATGTTACATCATGGCTGCAGTTTCCCCTCTCTCTCCTCTCCTCCACATCTCTCATCTGTTTCTGTTCCTACCTACCAGATTTCCTCTACTGTTTAGGAAAGGACAGGTCTCCCATGAGTACTAAACACAGCATATCAAGTTGCAATAAGGGCACTATCTTGGACAAAATGGCAGCTACAGAATAAGAAAAGATCTTCACCAATGCCACATCTAACAGAGGGCTGATTTCCAAAATATATAAAGAACTCAAGAAACTAGATGCCAACAAATCAATTAATCCAATTTTTAAAAATGTGGAACAGATCTAAACAGAGAATTCTCAACAGAAGAATATTAAAAGCCAAGGAACACTTAAGGAGATGGTCAACATCCTTAGCTATCAGGAAAATGCAAAACAAAATGATTCTGAGATTCCATTTTACAACTGTCAGAATGGCTAAGATCAAAAACACAAGAGACAGCTCATGCTGGAGACGATGTGGAACAAGGGGAATACTTCTCCGTTGCTGGTGGGAGTGCAAATTTATATGTACTTTCTGCTTTGTAATTTACCCTCCCACAGCTATGGATGGAGCAGTTCCAAGTACTGTGCCTTCTCTACCATGGTAGACTGTACCCTTTGAACTATGAGCCAAAATAAATATTTCCTCTTTTAAGTTACATCTGTCATGTGTTTGGTCAAAGCACTGAGAAAAATCACTAATATGTTAAGTAAGAATTTAGCCTTGGTACTTAATAACAAAATAAACTAATTATAACAATAAACTACAACAAAACCTTTGACACCAGTACTTTTGCATTTGGGGGCCTGCCTGTGTTAAGCAAAATAGTATCCACTTAAATACAAACACAGATGATATGACCGCCAGTACTATTAAGTTATTACAAGTGGGTAGCTGAAAGGATAATCATGTTCTGGGCAAAAAAGAAGAAGGACAATGTGAAACTTTATTATGTTACTTTAATTCATACAACTTTGTTTTTATCAATTAGGATCTCATCCTCTGCTCTACGCTGACCTGGAACTCACTCTATTGCCCATATTGACTTCAGACTCATCATGATCCTCTTGCCTTCACCTAACAAGTGTTGGTATTACAGTGTGAGCAAGATTGTCAGAGTGAAGTTTTGATTTATTAAGAATTCTATTGTTTTCTAACTCTGACTGACCTTGTGTAACTAAAGCCATGGAAACTAAACCATGCACACGGGGTGACTACTGCATAGCATGACCACATTCCCTAAGAACTTAAATTCTATTCTTCTAAAAACGTATCAGGTAATCACTGCCTCAACTGCAAGGCCAGACTATCTTACACACTGTTCTACCCAGTATTAAGGAACAAGAGTCATGGGGGTTGGCAAGAAGGAGAAACTGACCATGCTCTCACCCTGACAGACACTTTCTTGTCAATGAAAGGCAACAGGCCCATTTCCTTTTAAATGTCTGTTTTCCCTTCTACAGCAGTAGCCTTCTGTTCACTCGGTGTGTACTATTAGCCTTCTGTTTCCCAGGAAGTTGGCTCTTTAATTTGGTTGTATTATTTCTGTGTTGGATTCCCTGTGCTGCCAGATCTTGTCCTATCTTGTGGGGCCATATTCCGATATGGCACAAAAGCCATTACCCCGGTTTGAGCTGATTACATAGCTCTGCAGACAAGCTGTCTGTGCCCTTAACAAAAGCCAGGATGTCTTGCTCCTAGCTTCTTTTGTTAAAGTGTGGATTACCTGAGAAGAGGTGTTGACTGAAACTGGTCAGGATGTTTGGGGCTTTCTTCCTTTTGCAATTTGGAGGTTGTCTTATAGAGATGCTAATTCAGGGCCTACCTGACTGCTAGATGTGGACAAGACCAGAGCCCATGTACCTGGTTGCCTAGGAGATAGCCTAATGTGTTCCTGCTCTATTCATGTGAAGATATATAAGCTGTTTGGAGAATAAAGGAGAGATCTTTATAGAGAGAGATTTGCCAGTGAAAGATGGCAGTGTAAGTTGTGTCTGATTATTCCTCGCTACTCCGTTCCAGCCAAGTTAGGAAATCTGTGTTGGACCCACATGGGCTCCGACATAATGGCGCCGTAAGGTGTGGCTGACCACTAAACCCCAAGATTAAAGACAACTGGAGCTGACCACGGAACACCAAGACGAATGCCGGAGAAAGAAGTAGGAAAAAGGAACGTGGTGCTGACCGCCGAACTCCATGACCCTGGAGAAAGGACAAGACGATGGAAGACCATGAATAATGTCTGCTGAACCCCAAGAGAAACCAGAGAATGGACGGAAGAAAACATGAGGCTTATCGGTGCTCCCAAAAAAGCAAGGAAGACTTGACCAGATGTGAGCAAACCACGAGAAAAGAAATTGGTGGATGCATGAGTAGTGAGGGATCAGAACTATAGATGTAGAATAGAGAAAGAAATGTATAGGATCCAGCTACACAGGCCACAAGGTGCGGCCAGACTGGCTGGGACTGGCACGGTGGCAGAGGACGCAGGCGGCAGGGACCAGCCCACAACACCAAGAGCAGATCGCCCCACTACAATCAAATCAAAGAGGTAGGTCTTTGGTTGGCAAGGTCCCTGGCAAACAGGGAGCGAGGTCCTGTTCCTGAAGACACTCCTGAGGGGTGAGAGGATTCTTGGCCCCAGGCAGGAGCCAGGAAACAGAGCAAGGGCAATTAATAAGAGAAGAGTCTGGCCAGCAGAGAAACCTGATCCGATTTTAAAAGACCAATTAGATAGCATCGAAAGGAGGAGATGGGCAGGCGCCAAGGCAGAACATAACCCAATAATCTGAAAAACAACATGAAAACACCAAAAACCGATGATCTTACAACAGAAGGACTTGAACACCCTACACAGAAGAAGTGGAAAAAATTGACTTTATGAAAGCAATAGAGTCCCTTAAACAACATGTATAAAACACCCTTATAGAAATGGATGAGAAGTATAACAAAGAGTTTGAAGAATTAAGTACATATGTACATGAGACCCTGGGAAACCAAGAAAAAACGAACAAAAAAGTAATGGAAACAGTTCAAGAATTGAAAACTGAAATGGAAGCAAGGAAGAAAACACAAATAGAGGAACAGCTGGATATGGAAAATCTAGGTCAACGAGCAGAGGCTACAGAAACAAGCATAATCAATAGAATACAAGAAATAGAAGAAAGAATCTCAGATTCTGAAGACACCATAGAGAAAATAAATGCACTGATCAAAGAAAACAGCAAAGCCAACAAATTCTCATCACAAAACATTCAAGAAATATGGGACACAATAAACAGATTTAACGTAAGAATAAAAGGAATAGAAGAAGGAGAAGAATCACAGCTCAAAGGCCCAGAAAATATTTTTAAGAAAATTATGGAAGAAAACTTTTCCAACATAAAGATAGATATCCCTTTGAATATTCAAGAAGCATACAGAACACCAAACAGACTGGATCAAAGAAAAACATCCCCTCGCCATATAATAATCAAAACACAAAATATACAGGTTAAAGAAAGAATATTAAGAGCTGCAAAGGAAAAAAACCAAGTAACATATAAAGGTAAACCAATCAGACTTACACCTAACTTCTATACGGAAACCATGAACGCCAGAAGGTTCTGGATAGAGAACATTCAAAAACTAAGAGACCATGGATGCAAACCCAAACTTATATACCCAGCCAAGCTAGCGTTCACTATCAATGGAGAAAACAAGACATTCCAGGATAAAAACAAATTTAAACAATACATAGCCACAAATCCAGCCCTACAGAAGGTAATAGAAGGAAAATCGCAACCCAAGGGATCCAACATTGTCAACACTGCCTACATTAACTCAGGCATTTAGCGAACCTTCACCAGCACGACTCAAAGAAGGGACACACACACAAACTCTACTACCAAAAAAACAATAAGAATAACCGGAGTAAACAACAATTGGTCATTAATATCACTTAATATTAATGGTCTCAATTCACCTATAAAAAGGCACAGGCTAAGAGATTGGATACGAAAACAGGATCCAACATTCTGCTGTTTGCAAGAAACACATCTCAACCACAAAGACAGGCATCTACTCAGAGTAAAAGGTTGGGAAAAGGTCTTTCAAGCAAATGGTCCTAAGAAAAAAGCAGGTGTGGCCGTACTAATTTCCAACAAAACGGACTTCAAACTAAAATCAATCAGAAGAGATCGAGAAGGACACTTTATACTCATAACAGGAACAATTCATCAGGATGACATCTCAATTCTGAATATCTATGCCCCTAATATAAAAGCACCCACTTATATAAAAGAAATATTACTAGAACTCAAGGCAGACATCAAACCACACACACTAATAGTAGGAGACTTCAACACACCTCTCTCTCCAATGGACAGGTCAATCAGACAGAAACCTAATAGAGAATTAAGAGAATTACTGGAGGTAATGAAACAAATGGACTTAACAGACATCTATAGAACACTCCACCCAAATAGGAAAGAATATACCTTCTTCTCTGCAGCTCATGGAACCTTCTCAAAAATTGACCATATACTCGGAAACAAAGGAAGCCTCCACAGATACAAAAGAATATCAGTGTCCACCTGTGTCTTATCAGATCACCACGGATTAAAGTTAGAAGGCAACAACAATGCTGCCCCCAGAAAGCCGACAAACTCATGGAAACTGAACAATCAACTACTGAACCACACCTGGGTGAAGGAAGAAATTAAGAAGGAAATTAAAGTCTTCCTTGAATTTAATGAAAATAAAGAGACAACATACTCAAACCTATGGGACACGATGAAAGCAGTGCTAAGAGGAAAGTTCATAGCACTAAGTGCCCACTTAAAGAAAACGGAGAAAGCATACATTGGGGACTTAACAGCACACCTGAAAGCTTTAGAAAAAAAAGAAGCAGATGTGCCCAGAAGGAGTAGAAGACTGGAAATAATCAAACTGAGGGCAGAAATCAACAAAATAGAAACACAGAAAACAGTCCAAAGAATCAATGAAACAAAAAGTTGGTTCTTGGAGAAAATCAACAAGATAGACAAACCCCTATCCAAACTAATTAAACAACAGAGGGAGAACACGCAAATAAATAAGATCAGAAATGAAAAGGGGGACATAACCACAGACACAGAGGAAATTCAGAGAATCATTAGATCTTACTACAGGAGCCTGTATGCCACAAAACTGGAAAATACAAAAGAAATGGACATCTTTTTAGATAAGTACCATATACCAAAGCTAAACCAAGACCAGGTGAAAGATCTAAATAGACCTGTTAGTCGCGAAGAACTTGAAGCAGTTATCAAAAATCTGCCCTCTAAAAAAAGCCCAGGACCAGATGGTTTCAATGCAGAATTCTACCAGAACTTCCAAGAAGAGCTAATACCTATTCTCCTTAATGTATTTCACAGTATAGAAACAGAAAAGTCATTGCCAAATTCCTTTTATGAAGCTACAGTTACCCTGATACCAAAACCACACAAAGACCCAACCAAGAAAGAGAACTACAGGCCTATCTCACTCATGAATATCGACGCAAAAATTCTTAATAAAATACTGGCAAACCGAATTCAAGAACACATTAGAAAAATTATCCATTATGATCAAGTAGGCTTCATCCCAGAGATGCAGGGCTGGTTCAACATACGCAAATCTATCAATGTAATCCACCATATAAATAAAATGAAAGAAAAAAACCATATGATCATTTCATTAGATGCTGAAAAAGCATTCGACAAAATCCAACACCCCTTTATGATAAAGGTATTGGAGAGACTAGGGATACAAGGGTCATACCTAAATATAATAAAAGCTATTTACAGCAAACCGACAGCTAACATTAAATTAAACGGAGAAAAACTCAAAGCCATCCCACTAAAATCAGGAACAAGACAAGGATGTCCACTCTCTCCATACCTCTTCAATATAGTGCTTGAAGTTCTAGCAATAGCAATAAGACAACATAAGGGGATCAAAGGGATTCGTATTGGAAAGGAAGAAGTTAAGCTTTCGTTATTTGCAGATGATATGATAGTATACATAAGCGACCCCAAAAACTCTACCAAAGAACTCCTACAGCTGATAAACACCTTCAGTAATGTGGCAGGATACAAGATCAACTCGAAAAAATCAGTTGCCTTCCTATACAGTAAGGATAAGGAAACAGAGAGGGAAATCAGAGAAGCATCACCTTTCATGATAGCCACAAAGAGCATAAAATATCTTGGGGTAACCCTGACCAAGGAAGTGAAAGATCTATATGACAAGAACTTTAAGACTTTGAAGAACGAAATAGAAGAAGACACCAGAAAATGGAAGGATCTCCCTTGCTCTTGGATTGGGAGGATCAACATAGTAAAAATGGCAATTCTTCCAAAAGCAATATATAGATTCAATGCAATCCCCATCAAAATCCCATCAAAATTCTTCACAGATCTGGAGAAGACAATAATCAACTTTATATGGAAAAATAAAAAACCCAGGATAGCCAAAACAATCTTATACAATAAAGGAACGTCTGGAGGCATTACCATCCCTGACTTCAAACTCTATTACAGAGCTACAGTATTAAAAACAGCTTGGTATTGGCATAAAAACAGAGAAGTCGACCAATGGAACCGTATAGAAGACCCTGACTTTAATCCACAAACCTATGAGCACCTGATTTTCGATAAAGGAGCTAAAACTATACAATGGAAAAAAGAGAGCATCTTCAACAAATTGTGCTGGCAAAACTGGATTTCAATCTGTACAAAAATGAAAATAGATCCATGTCTGTCACCATGCACAAAACTCAAGTCCAAGTGGATTAAAGACCTCAATATCAGTCTGAACACACTGAACCTGATAGGAGAGAAAGTGGGAACTACACTACAACAAGTGGGCACAGGAGACCGCTTCCTACGTATAACATCAGCAGCACAGACAGTAAGGGCCTCATTGAATAAATGGGACCTCATGAGACTGAGAAGCTTCTGTAAAGCAAAGGACACTGTCGCTAAGACAGAAAGGCAACCCACTGACTGGGAGAAGATCTTCACCAACCCCGCAACTGACAAAGGTCTGATCTCCAAAATATATAAAGAACTTAAGAAACTAGACTGTAAAAGGCTAATCAACCCAATTATAAAATGGGGCACTGAGCTGAACAGAGATCTCTCAACAGAAGAAGTTCAAATGGCCAAAAGACACCTAAGGTCATGCTCAACTTCCTTAGCGATCAGGGAAATGCAAATCAAGACAACTTTAAGATACCATCTTACACCTGTCAGAATGGCTAAAATCAAAAACACCAATGATAGCCTTTGCTGGAGAGGTTGTGGAGAAAGGGGTACACTCATCCATTGCTGGTGGGAATGCAAACTTGTGCAACCACTCTGGAAAGCAGTGTGGAGGTTTCTCAGGAAATTCGGGATCAACCTACCCATGGACCCAGCAATACCACTCTTGGGAATATACCCAAGAGAGGCCTTATCATACAACAAAAATATATGCTCTACTATGTTCATAGCAGCATTGTTTGTAATAGCCAGAACCTGGAAACAACCTAGATGCCCTTCAATTGAAGAATGGATGAAGAAAGTATGGAATATATACATATTAGAGTACTACTCAGCAGTAAAAAGCAAGGACTTCTTGAAGTTTGCAGGCAAATGGATGGAAATAGAAAACACTATCCTGAGTGAGGTAAGCCAGACCCAAAAAGAGGAACATGGGATGTACTCACTCATATTTGGTTTCTAACCATAAATAAATGACATTGAGCCTATAATTCGGGTTCTTAGAGAAGCTAAATAAGAAGGTGAACCCAAAGAAAAACATATAGGCATCCTCCTGAATATTAACCTTCATCGGGCGATGAAAGGAGACAGAGACAGAGACACACATTGGAGCACTGGACTGAAGGTGCAAATCAGGAGCAGTAGGTGAGAGAACACGAGCAAGGAACTCAGGACCTCGAGGGGTGCACCCACACACTGAGACAATGGGGATGTTCTATCGGGAACTCACCAATGCCAGCTGGCCTGGGTCTGAAAAAGCCTGGGTTAAAACCGGTCTCACTGAACATATTGGAAAATGAGGACTACTGAGACCTCAAGGACAATGGCAATGGGTTTTTGATCCTACTGCACATATTGGCTTTGTGGGAACCTAGGCAGTTTGGATGCTCACCTTACTAGACCTGGATGGAGGTGGGTGAGTCCTTGGACTTCCCACAGGGCAGAAAACCCTGATTGCTCTTTGGGCTGAAGAGGGAGGGGGACTTGATTGGGGGAGGGGGAGGGAAAGGGGAGGTGGCGGTGGGGAAGAGACATAAATCTTTAATAAATAATAATAAAAAAATACTAGTGAGCATATCAAAAAAGAGAAATGTATAAAAGCGGGTCAAAATTGAAATTGGGAGTAAAATCTTGTAAATAAGTTAAATATAGGATTAGGAAAAAGTATTCAGTTATATATCTTGGTAACTTAAGTTAAAGTGGAGCAGAACAATGGCAGAGTTATTGAGAATCTGTAAGCGTGATAAACACAGAATTGCAACTTTTATTGCTTGCTAAATGAGTAGGAAATGTAAAGGAAAAATGACTTTTGGCCTAAGAATCACCTAGTTGCTGCATTGACTGAGGTGCCACGAGCTCACAGTAGTCAGTTAATCTAACCCACCTGTAAGTATAAGGCAAGGAGGAGCAAAAGCAAGTTTAGAGAGCAAATCTAACCTCACACAGTCTATAGAACACAGGAGAGGATTCAAAAATTCTCCTAATTTTATGATTTACAAGTTAAAATGAGAAAGATAGTTAAAAATCCGCCCGCCAGAGCTCAGGAAGGCAGTCTAACAAAGAGAGCCTGTGTCCTACCCCCTGCCGTGCAGTGCAGTTCAAGAGAAAGTAAAAGGACAGACTTAATTTAATGTAGCCTCTGAGATAAGCAGGTTAAAATGCTTCTTTTTCATTTCACATTTTTGCCTTTTTGTCAAAAGTCTGCTGTTTGTAGGCAAGTAAATTTGTATCCAAGATGGATTGATTTCAATACTGTGGCTGTAGTAAAGTTTAAAGTCAGAGATTGTGATGCATTCAGAAATTCCTTGATTGTACAGGATTTTAAGATTGTTTAGCCTATCCTGAGTTTTTGTCTTTTCTCATAAGGTTGAGGATTGTTTTTTCAAAGTCTAAAGAATTTTGTTATAAGTTTAATGGGCATTTGCATTAGATCTATAGATTGCTTTCAGTAACATTGTCAATTTTGCTGTGTTGGTGCTGTCTTTACAAGAGAATAGGAGATCTTTGCATTTTCTGATGGCTTAAATTTCTTCCTGCAAAGATTTAAAGTTCTTGTTGTACAGGTTTTTCAATTTGTATGATTAGAGTTACTCAAATATATTAATGGTATTTGTGGCTATCTCTTCACGTGTGTAGAGGAGATACATTTGAGTTGTTTTCAGATTCTGTGTATGATAAAGTAATTCTGCTGTAAACATGGTTGAGCACGTGTCCTTGTTGTATGGTTGAGCATCTTTTGTATATAGGCCCAGAGGAAGTATAGCTGAGTTTTATAGTTTGTTGCCTAATTTTTTGAAAATTCGACAGCAGTGGAGGAGTTTCTCTTAAGCATAAATTATGAGCAGGTTTTTGATCTTGGTCATGTTGCAGAGATAAGATGGAGTCTTCCAATGGTTTCCAATGGCTTAAGGATGTTATGTTTGAGCAGTTTTTCAATGTCTTTCAGTCATTTTAAGTTCATCTATTGAGAGTTTTCAGTTTAGGTCTGTTGCATATATTGTTAATAGATTAATTGTTCTTTTGGTGACTAATTTCCTGAGTTCTTTGTATGTTTTTGAAGTGGATTAGTGAAATGTGAGGATATTTTCCGATTGTATAGGCTATTTTGTCATATTGATTAAGTCCGTTGCTATACAGAAGCTTCTCAATACAAGAGATCTCAGTTAGTAATTGTTTCTCTCAATGTGTATGCCACTGAGATTGTGTTGGAGTTGTACCAGTGCATTCAAGTGTTAATTCAAAAAATTTTTCTTATATGAGGTTAAGTATTGTTGGTTTTATGTTGAGTTCTTAAAAAGAAAAGAGAGGAGAAGATGGATTTGGTTCATCTGATGCATTTTGGGTACAGACCATAGGTCCTCAGAGACCAGAACTCACTTTGTTTATAAATGGAAAAAGATTTTCTGGCCTCCTGGATACTGGCACGGATACTTCCGTCATAACCGCCAGTCAATGGCCTTCTAAGTGGCCAAAAACAGAGACTATTACACAGTTACAAGGAATTGGTCAGACTAGAAATCCTGAACAAAGTAGCAATGAACTGCATTGGAAAGATGAGGAAGGACATGAAGGAACCTTTAAGCCGTATATTATTCCCCATTTACCTGTGAACTTATGGGGCAGAGATATCATGTCCAGAATGGGAGTATATTTATATTCTCCCAGCACGGCTGTTACTAATCAGATGTTTCAACAAGGATTATTACCTAATCAAGGTCTAGGAAAAGATAATAAGGGAAAGGTAGAGCCTGTCGTATCGGACAGTAGACCTTCTAGAGCAGGATTAGGGTATTTTTAGGAGAGGTCACTGAAAGACCTGCACTCCATGCAGACCCGATAATATGGAAAAGTGATGAGCCTGTATGGGTGAGTCAGTGGCCTCTAACACAAGAAAAATTGCAAGCTGCCCAGCAGTTAGTGCAGGAACAGCTGGATAGTGGACATATTTCACCATCTAATTCTCCATGGAACTCTCCAATTTTTGTTATTAAAAAGAAATCGGGAAAATGGAGATTAATTCAGGATTTAAGAGAGGTTAATGCAACCATGCAGCCAATGGGAGCGTTACAGCCAGGATTGCCGTCCCCGGCAGCCATTCCAAAAGGCACGCATAAGATTATCTTAGACTTGAAAGATTGTTTTTATACAATTCCTTTAGCGCCACAAGACTGTCAAAGATTTGCTTTTAGCATTCCTTCAGTTAATTTCAAAGAGCCAATGAGGAGGTATCAATGGAATGTCTTACCCCAGGGTATGTTAAATAGTGCGACATTATGCCAAAAATTTGTAGCCCAAGCTATACAGGAAGTTAGAAATCAATTTCCGCAGGTGTACGCAATTCATTACACAGATGACATCTTGTTGGCTCATAGAAATGAAGATACTTTACTAGAGACATATGGATTGTTACAGCAGTGTCTAAGCCATGCAGGTTTGGTTATCGCTCCTGAGAAAGTACAGAGGCACCCGCCTTTTCAATATCTAGGTCATATGTTATACCCCAAAGAAATTAAGCCTCAAAAGATAGAAATCAGGAAAGATGACTTAAAGACTCTTAATGACTTTCAAAGGCTATTAGGAGATATACAATGGCTAAGACCTTATTTGAGGTTTCCTACAGGAGACCTTGAGCCCTTAAGTGAAATACTTAAAGGAGACAGTGATCCAAATTCTAGCAGGCAGCTTTCAGAAGCTGCCAGACAGACTCTCTCTCAGATAGAGCAGGCTATACAGGAACAGCAGGTGTGCTATATTGATTACAGCCAGACATGGCAAGCGTGTATTTTACCTACAAGGCTGACTCCTACAGCAGTCTTATGGCAGAACGGACCACTTTTATGGCTGCATCTGCCTGTATCACCAGCAAAAGTATTAAATCCTTATTTTGAAGCAGTAGCATGCTTAGCACAGAAGAGCAGAATGGAATCTAGAAAATATTTTGGTAAAGAACCAGCTGTAATCAATGTTCCTTACACTAAGCAGCAAATTGAATGGTTATTTCAAAATAGTGACTCATGGGCAATTGCATTTGCACAGTTTCAAGGTCAGATTAATAATCTTTTCCCAGCTGACCAGTTACTGCAGTTTGCACAACAGCATTCATTCATTTTTCCTAAAATAGTAGCAAAGAATCCCTTAAAGGATGCTTTGTTGATTTTCACTGATGGCTCATCTAATGGAAAAGCTGCTTATGTTGTCAATGGCAAAGGACATGTGGTACAGACAGAACCCGCTTCAGCTCAAATAGTTGAACTTCGGGCTGTAGCTCTTGTATTTAAGAATTTTGATAATAAGGCTTTCAATTTATATACGGATAGCCGGTATATTTACGAAGCATTAAGAATCCTTGAAACAGTGTCTTATATAGCAACTGGAAATGAACAAGTTAAAATATTGTTTCAGCAGATTCAGAAAGCCATACAGTGTAGAAAGTTACCATGTTTTGTGGGACATATCAGAGCGCATTCAAGTCTTCCTGGTCCATTAGCTAAAGGTAATGCTCTAGCTGACGAACTTACAAAAATAATTGCTATATCTCAGGTTGAACTTGCACAGCAGTCACATGCTTTGCATCATCAAAACAGCTTAAGTCTAAGAAAACAATTTAAGTTGACCAGAGAAGCTGCTCGACAAATTGTTAAGCAATGTGAAAGATGCCCACAATATCTACCTGTGCCTCATTTGGGGGTAAATCCTCGAGGACTGCTTCCAAATCATGTATGGCAAATGGATGTAACTCACATTACTGAGTTTGGAAAATTGAGATATGTGCATGTGACAATTGATACTTACTCAGGATTCATAATGGCCACAGCACAAACTGGAGAAGCTGCCAAGCATGTAATAACTCATTGCTTAAAATGCTTTTCATGCATGGGAACCCCAAAGATAATAAAGACGGACAATGGATCCGGATATGTTAACAAAGCTTTTCAAAGATTCTGTACTCAAGGGAATATTGTTCATAAGACTGGTATTCCATATAATCCTCAAGGACAAGGAATTGTGGAGCGTACAGCTCCTTGAAAACACAACTCCAAAAAATAAAGACAGGGGAGTTGTATCCTCAGACGCCACACAATGCCTTAAATCATGCATTGTTTAAGCTAAACTTTCTAAATACAGATGTCCATGAGCTATCAGCTGTGGACAGATTGTGGCATAATGGTACAAAAACCACATTTGCTAAAGCCAAATGGAAAGATCCTAGCAATGGGACTTGGAAGGGACCCGACCCCATCTTAATATGGGGTCGAGGGCATGTCTGTGTTTTCTCACAGGACAAAAACCAAGCGAGACGGCTTCCAGAATGTCTAATTCGATGCATTCAGCAGAAGGACAACAGACCTGGAGACAGTGTAGCTGACAACCGCGCCGCAGAAGGAACAGAAAGAAATCAGCTCCAAAAAGAATCCAATAACCTAGCCCACAGAGATTCGCCTGATCCAGACCTGCAACTCACAACACTGCAAAGAGACTTCGGACAAAGAGATGCTGCTGAGACGAGCTGACTGTGGTGTCTGATGCTGGCTGTGGTGTGAAACCTGTTGCTTCAGAACTAAGATACAAACAACATATGAGTGTTCTCAGTTTATGGGACAGGACTCATTTTGAATAAAATATTCAACCTAAGAACTAAGACCTAAGCTTTCCCCTCAGGGAAAGAAAGATGCAAAATAAAGTATGTCTAAAACCCCCCTTTCACTTAACAAAGGGACAGATTGAGGTTTAACAGCTACACAGAGACTGAAAATGAGATTTAATAATAGCAAATTGTATTATGCTCTTAACAGTAATGACCTGATATTTACAGCTGCATATAAGGTGATGGGAAAAATCTGGTAATGACTAATGGTGCTAAATACATCGGTAATGACCGAAAGGAATATGAAATTATGGTAAAGAAAGAAAATGAAAGAGTTGGTAATGACCAACTAAGTATGAGATTATGATAATTGAAGAGCTGGTATTGACCGGCTAAATATGAAATTATGAAGAATTGAAGAGTTGGTACCGACCAACTAAATGTGAAGTAATGAATAATCAGAGAGCTGGTATTGACAGGCTAAATATGAAATTATGAATAATTTGGAGAGCTGGTACTGACTGGCTAAATATAAAATGATATGAAAAATCAGAAGATCGGTATTGACCGATAATATGGAAAAGTCATGATTGTTGGTAATGACCAACCAAACATGAAATTATGAAAATTGGGAGAGCTGGTTTTGACTGGCTAAACATGAAATTACGGTATTAGAAATTTAAAGATCGGTATTGACTGATGATGTGGAAAAATCATGATTGTGATTGAGTTGCTGCGATTGACAGTTGGCTGAAAGAGGTTGTGACAGTGAATGTTGAGAGTTGATACGCATGCTGAGAAAGTAAGCTCTGAATGATGTTCTGTACCAGCGGAAGAAACATCTTCAACTCAGGTGATTCTGCTCTCCTTTAAGATAGGAGAATATAGTCTTTGGGAGCATAATTATACATAAAGCATTGTGATGCATCCTGAAAAGTTATGGCTGATACACAGGGCCTGAAAAGTATATTTCTCTCCACTAATCTCTTCTCTTTACAGAGGTCGGCAGTCAATGACGGGTTTGAAGCTTCTTCTCCCCAGATGCCTAAGGCAGGGGCTTGCATAAAAGATGCCTGTTCCAGTGACGGGAAAATTTGGGTAAATGAAAAGGACTTTGCCCAAGGCAGGTGCAACGTATCTGTCCTGTTGCAGAAGCACAGGGTTTATTAAAATTAATAAGAGAGAGTGGATTGTGGGGACATATTCCGATATGGCACAAAACCCATTACCCCAGTTTGAGCTGATTACATAGCTCTGCAGACAAGCTGTCTGTGCCCTTAACAAAAGCCAGGATGTTTTGCTTCTAGCTTCTTTTGTTAAAGTGTGGATTACCTGAGAAGAGGTGTTGACTGAAACTGGTCAGGATGTTTGGGGCTTTCTTCATTTTGCAATTTGGAGGTTGTCTTATAGAGATGCTAATTCAGGGCCTACCTGACTGCTAGATGTGGACAAGACCAGAGCCCTTGCACCTGGTTGCCTAGGAGATAGCCTAATGTGTTCCTGCTCTATTCATGTGAAGATGTATAAGCTGTTTGGAGAATAAAGGAGAGATCTTTATAGAGAGAGATCTTGCCCGTGAAAGATGGCCATGTAAGTTGTGTCTGATTATTCCTCGCTACTCCGTTCCAGCCAAGTTAGGAAGTCTGTGTTGGACCCACATGGGCTCCTACACTATCTAACCATAAGAAGTTTCTGTAGGTACGTCTGACATTTTCTCTTTGCTTATAGCATCCCTAAACCCCCCACACTGAGATCTTTTCCAAATTTCACATCATCTGCAAACTATATGATTTCCTTTTCTATATCTGCGAGCTCATTCTCCATAAAGGAATACGAAACTAGCCTTTTATATGTCACCATAAACATGTTCAAATTATTCGCCCATGTATTCCTGTTACACAGACTTTGATATACGGTACCTAGATATTAGTCTTAGAAAAAAAGACATATGCCATTTTCCTCAAAGATCTCGTCATGAGAGACACAACTAGATAGGCTGTCTTAGGGTTACTATTGCTATGATGAAACATGATTGCCAAAGAAGGAGAGGAAAGGGCTTGTTTGGTTTACACTTCCACATCACAGTTCATCATCAAAGGAGGCCAGGCCAGGAACTCAAGCTGGGCAAGGACCTGGAGGCAGGATCTAATGCAGAGGCCATGAAGGGGTGTTGCTTAGTGGCTTGCTCCCATGACTTGCTTCCTCAGCGTGCTTTCCTATAGAACTCAGGAACACCACATCAGGCATAGCCCCATCCACAATAGCTGGGCCCTCCACCGTCAATCACTGATTATGAAAACGACCTGCACCTGGCTATTATGGAGGCATTTTCTAATTGAGGTTTCCTTCCTCTCAGAGCAGGTTCCCTCCTCTCATACTTTTTGTGTCAAGTTGACATTAAACTGTCCAGCAGCACATAGGCCATTGTACAGTACAGTAGGAAATGGTTTGCTTTATATTCCATGTGTGGTCAGAATACCATGGGGACTGTTAGACTATACTATGAAGACTTCACAAGGAGGTAATGACAAAGCTGTCTGAAATTACAAGTATAGAAAAGAATGAAAAGGAGGACAGGAGAGACAGAAAGAACACAGTATGTTCCAGAGCACTGGGACATGAACAGACACTTAAAAGTAACTGTTCTATGTTAATAGAGCACAGAACATGCACTAAGGAGAAGAGTGAAATAATCTAGGTACAAGGCCTGCCAGTCAAGTTTGGGCTCTATCCAGAAAGGAATACGGAACACTCCTGAACACTTATAAATAGCACGGTGATGGTGGAACTCAGAAAATAATCCTCCTGAAATATGGCATCTTGGCACACTGAATAATATCCATTAAAAGAGATTCAACGAGCCCTAGAAACCAAGTCTCACCATTTCCCTCCTGGATGACTGATTGAACATGGGTGGTGAAAGACAGAGGAGAGTTTTCTAGATCTGTTGTGATTCCGGCTTGGGTAATTAGGCAATGAGCTCGATGGTGATATCATTCACAGTGATAGAAGATGGAGGCAAAGGCACATAATAGGCATGCAATCCATTCTATTGTTTCAGAAGGTCATTTGATACATAGATCTTAAAAGAAATTGAAGAGATGGTATGGTTTTTCGGCATCATTACTTACAGTGTTCCTGATCAATTTTTGAGACAATAAAACATCTTTGACTTCTGGGTTGAAGGTGTAGCTCAGTTGGTAGTGATGATCTAACATACATGGAACTCTGGAGTCTGTTATTCTTTTGGTCCCTGCCCTAGCCACGCCCACTCCCATAACCTCTGACCCGCCCATCGCCATCTTGGGACCCTCTCTCTCTTTCTGCTTCCTTAGCGTGTGCACGCGTTTTCTCTGTCTCTCTCTTCTTTTATCTCTCCTCTCTCCTTTTATCTCTTTTCTCTGTCTTTCTTTCTCCCCCTTCCTTAATAAATACTTATGGCTATTTCCTGTGTTTACGTGTCTGTTACCTGCCGCCACCGTGGGCCAAGGAAGCGTGCCCTCCTGTAGCCGCTTTCCCATGGCGGGCTCTGCCAGCCTGCCCGGGGACCGTTTGTAGCCGCCCTCTCATCGTTTTTTAAGAATAACAATTGGTGCCGCGTGACTCCCGAACCGGGTTCTTTTCCACTTCGCCGGCCTACGACCCACGTGTTCCCTGGATGCAGCTCCTCCAAACAACAGATCAACTAATCTTGAGTGTCCCCATCTCGGCCAGCTTAACCATCTCTTCTAACTCAAGGGTTTGACCGTTGAGCTCCCGGCAACCCTTCACGGTTTTTAGGGATGGGGGAACCTCCAACCGCGGGCCTTCAGGGCCTTGGTTCCCTTTGCTGGCATTCAATTCGGCTTGTCTCCTGTGTTAAGCCTGGTCCTGAAATGGCTGACCTTAGCCCCTCAGCTCACCCGCGCCTGGAGGCCCAGGGTCTCCAGTTCTCTCTCTTTTTCTTCTTTTTTTCATTGCTTTTCTTCCTTCTTTTCGTCGTAACTGCTGCTACGGTGCAGCACGCTGCTTGGTGAAGCAGGCCTCTTGGTGCGGCCTGACCTTGGCTGAATCCCTCCTGCCCGGGAATCACTCTCCCGTCGGAGGCTCAAGTCGATTCAGCCAGGTTATAACCCCCCCCCCCCCATGGAATCAGACGCCTTTTTATAGGGCCAGTGGGTGTTCATGCCATCTGCATCTCGCCTTAACAGGGAGCTATTCTCGTTGTAGGCTTGAGGTGCCACAGTTTTTGCAGGTGTTTGCACGGCCTTGACCACGGGAGCCAATCCATCCAGACCTATCACTCTGGCTTCGTCTTTTAATGCCTCACACTTATCAGTTTTTGTCCAAAATGGCCCCATTAAACTATACATGGCCGTTTTTCAGTTCCAGCCTTTTGCCCCTCCCCTCTGCGGCTTTTGTTGTGGCTTGGCGGGCTTTCCAACTGAGCAAACTACAGGTGGCAGTCGCCATCTTGGCTGAG
>NW_026068288.1:233366-314895 GCF_014885135.2 Alexandromys fortis | reverse complement strand
CTCTCTCTTTCTGCTTCCTTAGCGTGTGCACGCGTTTTCTCTGTCTCTCTCTTCTTTTATCTCTCCTCTCTCCTTTTATCTCTTTTCTCTGTCTTTCTTTCTCCCCCTTCCTTAATAAATACTTATGGCTATTTCCTGTGTTTACGTGTCTGTTACCTGCAGCCACCGTGGGCCAAGGAAGCTTGCCCTCCTGTAGCCGCTTTCCCATTTGTAGCCCGGGGACCATTTGTAGCCGCTCTCTCATCGTTTTTTAAGAATAACAGAGTCGATTCCAGGTCCGCAGAAAACGTGTGTGGTACTGCACAGCTGTAATCTCAGCCCTCAAGGGGTGGAGGTAGGGGGATCAGAAATTCAAGATCATTTTTTGGCTACAAAGTACTTTTGAGGCCAGGCTGGGATATATGAAACTTTGTCATCTATGTGTCCTGGGCTTCTAAATACTCAAAACTCTGAAAATAACTTTCAAGTATCCTTGAAACATTTTCATAGAGAGTGCCCTCCTAGCCCAGCCTGGGTCCTCTTGACTGAGCATGGGTGCATTGTAGCACTTGCAAGCTGGCATAGATGCCACTGTTAAAATATTTCTCACAGGGTAATAAATGATCTAAGAAAATCAAGCTTGCTTCTTGTCTTGTTCACTAGCTAAATACCACATAAGCACCAAGGACATTGGATGGCCTCCAAAATGTCCTAAAGAACAAGTTCCAATTGAAGTTCCTCAATACTTTGTTCTAACCTTACACAGCAAAATTCAACTTTTGCAAGCTTGCATAGAAACTGCCTGCTATAATTAAGCCTGTCTACTTTCTTGTAGTGCAAGAAGAAACCAGACATTTTTAAAATAGAACTTTAATAATGTTATTATTTATAGAGGCAGAAAAGTATGAAACTTTCCTCACTCGTCATAAGCATCAAAACTGACAGCTACACCACAGATTAACAAGGGAAAAACAGTCACTTTATTGAACCAAAAGTTATGAGGGCAGGTTTCGCAGCAATGAGGATCCAAGAACCCAAGGAAAATTTGTCGATGCTCATATTCAGTGGAGGCTATGCAATTATGTACAAATGAGATTGGACAAAAAGGAATTATATCCTAGAAATAGACTGAGGAGAAACCCAGCAAGGCCTGTCTATTTAGATTTTTCTTGAACTTTTTAGGTAGCCATCCTTCCTTGTGACTATGGAAGAGAGGAAAATGTGGCTTTTCTAGATTTTACAATTTGCTTTCCCAAAAGGGGGTTGAAATTTTCCTGTGGTTCTCTGGGGAAAAGGAATTGGGGTTGTGACTTTGAGGAGAAAATGAGGTGAGGAAAACAGAAAGCAGAAGGCTGGGAGAAAAGTGTGTGTGTGTGTGTGTGTGTGTGTGTGTGTGTGTGTGTGTGTGTGTAAGAGAGAGAGAGAGAGGCTGAGCCTCAGAGTCTGCAGATTCCTCCTCATGCTAAGACAGCACACTTGAACACCAACTGTGCATCCTGGTTGCTAATCAGAGTTCATATAGCTATTTCCAGTTGCTTTCCTACTTTGGAAAATGGGGTTACAGTGCCCATAATAAAAATGAGTGTGAAAATTATATGTTACAATCAAAAGAGAAGATATATAATGGAAGTTATTCAGTCATCGAAATTGTTTCAGTGAGCCCCCTATGTAGTTATCTAAGCATTTTGTCTCACTACTGTTAATGGAGGCTCTGGAAACTGGGTCTCAATTGAGACTTCCTGGCACCATCTCATGTTAAGTATTTACTAGTCTTTTGCTGTTTACGTTTGGACTCAGGGCTAAGGTTCTGTAGAGTTGTGCAGCATTTGCAAGGTGTGGCCATGCTTGCTAACTATGAAGGTAGAACAAAGGAAAGCCAATGAGAGTGAGATTCAATTCGGCCAAAATACATTTTAACAGAGATTAGCTCTTCTGCTGAGTAAGCTGAGCCCTCGTAAACTGATCCTGCTTTCTTCCAAAGAGCTATGGAGGTAAATCACCTTGTGGGTGAAACAGAGTTAGTCTTCGTGAGGGGATTTGACGTGTCTCTGTGGTTTAGCTGTCTGCAAAAATCTCCCTGTATTTAACATCTGCTCTGTCTTCAAATTACCCTGAGCATTTTCGGAGACTCTGTGAACATGAGCAAGGAGCCCTCATTTTGCAAAGTTTCCACCTAAGCCAAAGGGACATTAATTAGATGCACGGAGAGAGGGAGGGAGGGAGGGAGGGAGGGAGGGAGGGAGGGAGGGAGGGAGGGAGGGAGCTGGTCTTTGCAAAGGAAGTCAGTTTATTCCCTGGGAAAGAAATGAAACATGAGTTCAGGGCATAGAAAAGAAACCTTTTAAACTCTCCCTGGATAGACTAGCAAGTGAGTGGAAGGGCTAGATGGTATGGTAAAATGGGGGGGGGGGTGATAAACAAGTCAGAAATTTCCTGCAACCTCCGAGAGCTAAGGTCACAAGCACTTCAGAACACTTCGAGGACATTAAGGAAAACTTTCTGTGCTAAGAGTCAGATACTAAATCCTATTTAGACTTTGGGAACTTCGTTTCTGTAATCTCTGTCATGATTTCCTGTTCGTTTCATCCAGACTTCTAAAACGTGAGCTAAATTAAACAGTCTGGAATGGGGTTGCCTCCAAAGATATCCACTGAGAAACAATCTTAGGCCAGTCCTTGTTCAAGATGTCCTTGTTCAAGATAGCACTTGCTTAAACTCTGATTCAATTTCAACTTGAAGAATACTTATTGAACAACTGTGGTTAAAAAGGCAAAAGTTTCATTGGAAGCGTTGAGTAAAAGGAGACAGGTTTCAGAATGAGGAAAAAGACTTACTGTGGCCCTAACCAGCAGGGAGAACTGTTTGGGGAGGGAACATGTTTGTACAGATCTAAGGATCTGTACAAAAGCTATACAAAGTGAAGAGGGGAAAAAAAGGAAAAAAAAAAAAAAACACTGGTGAGTGTGATTTAAACAGTACACTGAGCATCTGGCCAAATTCAAGCTGGAGAATTCCCAGGGGAGCCTTGAATGCAGACCCAAGAGCAGTCTGGAAGCTGGGGTAGGGGAGGCAAATGCTAAGTTTTTTTTTTTTTCCCCACAAAGGCAGAGAAAGTTCTGGGGTTTGTATTATAATTACCAAGCATTGGAGGCAGAGCTTTGGGAATAAGTGAAATCTCTGCAAAATGTAACTTACCTGCCTGGTATCCATCTAAAATACCTCATAAGGTAGAACTTGGTGCATGTAAAGAAATTATACCTGAGAAATTGGAGCCTGGGGACCCTGGGAGTTCTGGAGTGGAGGATGGAGAGGTTGGCAATGTGCCCTTTCTCTTCCCCCCACAAGAAGCACTTTTCCCTGGGATGACAAAGCAGGCTGGGAAGGTAGCGTGGAAAAGGCACTTGATAATAAGCCTTTGAGAATGCAGGGGAGGGGCTCCCCAGATGCTGACTGAAAAGACCAGAGGGCAACAAGTCTTAAGCCAAGATCAACTTGTCAAGATACGAAGAACAATGCTTTCCCCCACCCAGCAATAGCACAAGGCTAGGGGGGGTTAAGACAGGATCAATTCTTGGAGCCTAACTGGGAGGGGGCAAGGGGCAGCGTGGGTGGTAACCACACTAACCACAGGTGTCCTGAAAATAACCATTGAGTTCGTTTCCAAGGTGTTTTCTTAACTGTTCTTTGATCTGAAGCTCACAATAAGACAGTACGATACCAAGACATGACAGTGATTTTCTGCCTTTTTTTTTTTCAGAAAAAAAGAAATTGAGGCTCAGAAGGGTTAAGCTACTTGCTCAAGTCTGCACAGCTTACATAAGTAGCATTACCAAAGCTGGCTCTTTTCTCTGCCCCCCCACCCCTTCTTGGGTCTCTGTCTCTGTGCCCCCCACCCCCACACTTCTCTTTCAGTTCAGTTTGCTTTGTTTTATTTCTTTGAGGTAAGCTCTTGTTAATGCAGGTCAGCATAGCCCCCAAACTCTCACTCTCCTTCCTCTACCTTCCTTGCTCTAGGATTATAGGTGTGCTCAATCACCCCATCTTTGGTTTAGTTTTTAACTGACATCCTAATTGTACATATTTATGGCATATAATGTGATTTTTCTCGTGTTCATATTGTTTAATAATTAAATCAGGCTGTTAAACACATGCATCACGTCATGTACCTACTATTTATTGGGGTAAGCACATTAAAACATCTAGAAATTTTGAAATACATGATGCATTACTGTTACTATAGATACTTTGTTGTGCAATATAACACCCAAGTCAGTTACTGTCTCAATGTAATTTTGTAGGTGATAAACAATGTCTCCCTACATTGCAAATAACATAACCAAAACTGCTTTTTCCACCAGCAAATGACTGGCAAACAAGTACATGCTTGGAACCCCTGTGGTGGTGGAGGCACACACCTTAATCCTTGCACTAGGGAGGGAGAGACAGGCACGTCACTGAGTTCGAGGATATCCTGGTCTACAGAGTGAGTTCCGGGACCCCCAAGGCTACACAGAGAAATCCTGTCTTGAAAAACGAATTAAGAAGAAGAGGAAGAAGAGGAAATGGAAGGGGAAGGGGAAAAGAAAGAAGGAGGAGGAGGAGCAGGAGGAGCAGGAGCAGAAGCAGAAGCAGAAGCAGAAGCAGAAGCAGAAGCAGAAGCAGCAGCTTGGAAGAAGTGACCCGTCTGGGAGTGGAATGGCTGAACACGACCCGCCAGCTAGACAAGAAGGGTGGTTAAAGTTAGGAAAAACAAGCCTTTCAAACAACAATGAGTGAAAAAGACTTTTACATTGAAACAGTTCTGAATCCAAAGTTTATGTTTCAAGGAAACAGGAACTGGAGATTTGCAAAAATGCTGAAGACAACCAGGGAAAACTGCAAAGATGGAGTCAGGACAGCTTGAGTTATCTCAGGCAGAGAGCAGTCTAGAGGAATTGTTTTTCAAACTCTTGCTGAGAGTCCTTGCCTCAGATCTGATTCAAATGCAAAATAGTGTTATAAATTACTCAGTTACAACAAACAAAACAAAAATTGTGCTATGAAACACAATTTCGATACCCCCCCCCCACCTTTACCTACTATTTAGTATATGCTACCTTTAACACGTTCCAGGGAGAGCAGACACAGCAGCTAAGCACGCATTGTCAGCACCTCGGGGGGAACCTGCAGTTGAGCTGGCTATACAAAAAAGAAAAAGAAAAAAAAAAAAAACAAACAAACAGATTGTCCCAAAGCAATGTGATAAGTAATCTGATAGAGATAGGAAGTCAAATGACAATGGAAAAAGAAAGCAATATAGGATCCTGCTGCTAACCCAGCTTTAGCTCCGGACACCTCCATCTTAAGCCTGCACAGCCCCTATAGGAGGAAAGAAGTGATCGTTGAAATGCTGGAAACAAGATATTGCAGGAAACATGACACTTGGTGAAATTAAACACATAACATGTGAAACATAAGTCGCGGTTCTATTGTTGTGTAGGGAGGTAAAAAATTGCCATTTTAAACGATCAAACTAGAAATAATGAACCATAAGGAATTAGGAACTACATTCTTCCATCCCAACCTGGCCAACTCTTCTGGAAAAGAGACTATCACGAAGAGGGCTGGACCTGGTGAGATGGCAGATCCGGTAAAGTTTCTTGCAACAGAAACCTAGCAACCTAATATCATATAAAGGTGGAAGGAGAAAACCCACTCCACCGTGTTGTCCTCTGGCGTCCACAAATGGCACATCATACAGCATATAAGCACAGATTAAAAATAATACATACAATTTAAAAAAAAAACTGGAGGATGGGACATGATTCTTGTGAGAATGTTTGGTGGGTTACTGCCACCTGGCTAACAACGTGACAGCAGTAGCTCTCTGGAATGTCAAGAGTCCACACTCATGCTCTCTGATCCCAGAAACAAGGTGAGGAAAGTTCATCCACGCAAAGGTGAAATCTTTTGCTCAGGATCACCCTGGACTAATTTTTATCAGGCAAGCAGTTGCTAAGGAGGAAACCACAGTAGGAACAAACAAATATACAGACAGTCAGGATGGAATGGAATATATTATAAGCATCTCAAGGACGTTTTTTATCCATTTACTGTCCACTGGAGAGAAATTACCTGGATTTGCTTGAGTTTTAACCAAGTAATTTTGACTCTATCAAAATATAATAGTACTGGGGCTAGAGAGATGGCTCAGTGGTTAAGAACACTGGCTGTGCCCCTAGAGGAACTGGGTTCAACTCCCAGCACTCACATGGCTCACAACTGTCTGTAACTTGAGCTCTAAGGAATCAATACCATCTCCTGGCCTACATGCATACCAGGCATGCATGTGTGCAGACTTTTATCCAAATAAAATAAATGAGTAAAATTAGATGTACATAAACACTCATAATGCTATTGCTAATATAGCTGTTCTACTATACACTACGTTAGAGAAAGTCATGAATATTTACTTACAAGTCCTCAAATACCTTCCTCCCATTCCAACATCCCTTCAAGATGCAAGCTCCATAAGGACAGGGATTTTGTTGTTGTGTCCACTAAACATCTCAAATGCTCACTCCCAAGTCCAGTGCACAGTGGATGATCATAAACATCTGTTCACCCTGTAAGCAAGCAAACTGACACTTGAAAGCTTGCATTGATCTGTCTAATTTCCCACAGCCAGCTGGATATGTACATGTTAAGTCTAGTTTTAATGATCAAAAATCTCTTTGCTTCTTTCATTTTATGAAGTTGTCCTCTGTACCATGTATTCACAGTTTATTCCCAACAAGAGTGTCTTAATAAGCCAGACAAACTTGTTACTCCCAGGGCTCCATCTTTGCACTCAGGTCGTTGCCGCACACTGTGAGGTTTGTAGAAAGGAGGCCCAACACCTAGAAATGAAATTTGTGCAGGTATTCCAGCATCACCTTAACTTTTAGTCAAATCGGGAATCTAGTAACTTAACTTAGAGGTGGCATCTGCTTAAGAAGTTTCAACATGCTGAGTAAAACCATCCCCTGCTTTAGATTTAAAACTATTCAGTAGAGACAGTAAATGCTAAGACAGGCTCAGTGACTCATACCTTCCCTCACAGCACTCAGAGGAGTAACGTGAGCTTGAAGCCACCATGGCCTCCATAAGCTATTCCAGACTAACTTCTGGTACACAGCCACAACCTGTCTCACGAAGAGAAAGAGAGAGAAAAGTGACAAAGTAGATGATATAGATATACACACATACATATAGCCCAAGCACTCTGGATAGCTTGCTGTTCACATTACCACAAAGAGCTAATATTCGCCTATGTATGTCAATTTATCCTTGCCACCATCCTCTCAAATAAGTACTGGCTTTCATATTTCATTGTATTTGGTTTTGTTTTGTTTGTCTGAGACAAGTTCTGACTACATAGTCTTTGGTGGCTTAGAACTCTGTTTTTAGACTATGTTGGTCTTGAACTCATACTGATCCACTATCCTCTGCTTCCTGAATTCTGGGATTAAAGGTGGATGGCATCACACCTAGCTCATTTTACTTTATTTATATAAAGTGTGTGTGTGTGTTATGTGTGAGAGAGCTGAATGCATTTTCTTTCATCTCAATATAAAAGGGCTGGGATTACAGATGCATTTAACATATCTAGGTTTTTATGTGTTCGAGGAAAGGAGACCAAATTCAGGTGCCAACATTTTCTCAGCAAGTGTTCTAACGACGGAAGTCATCTCCCCAACCTGGTACCCATATTTCGAGATTGAAGAAACGAGGACCGAAAGCTTTCCCAAAGTCACATACATAGTGAAGAGCATAACAAAGATGGAGGAAATGACATCTTTGAGATTTTGAAGCAGCCAGTGACTCCACTGATCAGGGCTACAAGAGAAGAGTGGATGAGGTGAGCCTTGTCGTTAGGAGTTTTTATTCGCTGGACACTCCGCAACAAATCCATGATGCTGCCTGCTGGAATGCCTACAGCAAACGAATGTAGGAGAGTTAGGTGATGTTGCTATGCCAGGCTTCATGACAAAATCTCATTTTATTTAATCCTCACAACAACTCCTTATGGCAGAGAATTTGCCTTGATTTTATAGGGAAGGAAGTTGAAGTCCATGATGATTAAGTAATTTACCTCCTCATTAAACTGTGGCTCTGTGTTGGAATCCAGGTTTGGGTGACTAGAGAAAGTCTCTCTGCCCTTTCCACCATAGCTCACAATTATGGCTTACTATTTAACCCTTCCTAGGTTAGGTATTTACATTTTAAACAATGGGCTTCCTGTGTGAATTTCACAGGACAGTGGTAGACCTGAAAAGAAGGCTGATTGGAGCCTGCAAGGTGGACCTGTCTTAAATCACAGTGGAGTGGCACTGACCTGCCTTTCCTAGAGTTTCAAAAGTAAAGCAGCAAGCCAGGGAAGATAAATCTCTCCTCCAGCCATCACCTTCTTCCCCTCCAACTGGGATAACAAGTCTCACACACTCTGCTAACTACAAAAACAGAATGCGGAATCAATCAAGAGTTTATTTGCAAAGGGTAATGTCATTGGGTGAACTTCCTGCTAACTCGGTACATTTAACATGCTTACTGGCTCAGCTGTTTGACTTCCTTCTGACTGGCTCCCAGAGATTTTTTTTTTAATTACTAACTCCAATAATATGCCCTCCCCACTCCCCCAGTGCAGTCTACCACCTTTTACAGTACAGGTTTTAATGTGTGTTCTTCATATTCCATATATCCCTCTTGGTCCACATAACCTAGGAATTTACAAACAAACCCTACTTAGAGGTATCGTCTGCCTAGACTTTTGCAGAAATTCAAACTGCTGAGGGAGATATGGTATTTAGTTAAAATGAAGTGAAGCCCTGCATAAATCATAAAGAGGTGAACCCAGGTTAGTCAAACAGGACCCGAGGAGATATTTAGGGAATAGACTTGCAGGCAGTTTTATTTCCCTACATTTGATTTAATTCCAAAATCCTGAGGCTCACAAGTACCCCAGGAATAACTTGGCTCTCCAGTGCTGAGCAGGTCTTGGTCCTGGAGCAGAGTTCTGGTGTTGTTTCCTGAATTCCCACATTGCTGTTTTCCACACGTGGATCAGGCTTCAAACTTCCTGTGTCTGGATTAGTGTGTGTGTGTGTGTGTGTGTGTGTGTGTGTGTGTGTGTGTGCATGCACATGTGCCCTTTGGTTCCTGTCCTGTTCAGACAAGGCTTCTCTCTTCTGGCCAGCAGGCATCTTCGTGTTCAGGGTTTGGGTGCTCAGATATCAAATGGAGCCTAAGCTTTCCGGGGCTGCCCTAGAGAAGGCAGATTTTCAGCAAGTTTCTAATTTGTCTAAGGCTGTTTTCCGGAGGTTGAGGGAGGAAAGGGGGCAGAACTGTAGGTAACGACATAAATGTGTAGGATTTATTTGTCGTAGAGTATGTGTTGCTCCTGCTTGTGTTCCTAAACACATTTCAATGATTCAGTTGTTCACAAGGCAATTAGAGGAAGATGTGCTCATTTCACACTCCCAGCTACTCTGTGGGTGGAGAAGTCATTCAGTGCAAAAGACTGTGTGGTGTTATGGTCTTTCAAGAATATGGCAGGCATCGGAGAATGCACCTCCCTCTACTTTCTGCTTGTCCTGTAGGTCAGACAAAATTTTAGATGTGAAAGACAGACTTTTTATTAAGACGTTCATTAGTTGACAAAACTTTAAAAACGAAATGTTTTATGAGGTACATATGACTTCAATGTCTCTTGAAGAGATAGAAGTCCTGGCAAGATGGGCCTTGGTGGCCTATGGTAGGGCTCCAGCTGCCCTCTTTACATGAAAACTCTAGTCTTCGTACTGTACATCATTGCATTGATTTTAAGGATGTGTAAAATTAAAACATTGTGCAAGCATCACCACTGTCTATTTCCAAACTTCTCCATGCTACGGAATGGAAACCCTTCCTACGAAGCACACTTTTCTCAGGCACACGTTTACTTCTCCTCCATTTGTTTTCCCTAAGAATCTGCATCCTGCGGCTCCCTCATACAAGCAGAAGCACAATAGGCCCTTGCTGCGGCTGTTTACCTTTATTCCTCACAGGATCTCCAAGGGTGATATTTATTTTTGACGGACATTTTTTTTTTTTCAGCACAGACGTTCTACACTAAAAGAGGAATTTCATTTTATGAAAAGGGTCAAACAGGGTACATAGCATGGAATGAAGAATCTTTAGGTTGCAGATGAAAACATCCTTGTTTTCCCCCCATATAGTAAATTGCTTCTTAATGTGTAGTACTGCAGTTACCCAGTGTCTTTACACAGGTGTTTGCTGGCTAGTGGCTAATTCTTCTGGTATCCCCCAGAGGGCTTTCCATGTTTTATAGGCAAGTCTCGATAAGGGGGTGCTGTAGGGATTAGTTAAATGTGTGTGGCATAGTCTGCTGTGTAAACTCACTCTCTGAAATGTAGTTCTCACTCCCAGCTCTTAACTCTACAGCTTTTACCATCAATACCGCTCATGTAGCACTTAGCAGACACTTGCTAATTGTCTTCTCATGTGTATGTGCTGGAAGGCAGGAGCCAAGTCTCATACCTTTTTGTTTTTTTAGCCCCGTCCATAACAGCACTTCAGTCTATGTTTGTTGTTGTTGCCCTCTCCTTCCCTTTTAAGTAGAGCAGGCAAGGCAGAGCTTTATAAATTCAAACTCACTTTAAACAAACTGAAAGGTTTTCAGGGTAAAAATACAGAGGGAGTCTTGCGTGGCGGGAGAGGAGGAACCACCTAAGACCTTAAGACACTTGGAAGACCCCAGGGAAAAACAGAGTTTACCTAAAAACCTGCTGTTTTTGCCCCCAGCTAAGTCAGAAATGACTCACACACCGCCTGCTTCACCATTAAAATTTCAAATTGTTGGCGAGTCAGATCCAAGGTTTCCACTTCTAGGCTCCGAAAGCAATGAGAAAGACATTTTGGAAGTGTTTTAGATGGCAATGTCAGTAGTGTCAATAGCGGGAGCAAGCATATCACACCGAGTCCCCAGGCTTTTGCTACTGCAATTTAGTTTCCTGTGGTGACACGAGATTGGAAAGTGGCCCCTTGGTAAGAAAGTGAGTGAGAGGGTTTTTGCTCAGTTAAGAACAAAGTAGAGGGTAAGGTAGTTGTCCTGATATGAAAGGAGGGACATTTAAGATATGTCATTGAATCAAACCCAAAGTTAGTGTGAGTGCTGCCCTACCTATAAGAAAGCAAAAGAATTCATCACTGGACGCATTCCTTCTTGCCTTACTTTCATCTTCCCATGTGCATATTTTACTTTTTCCATTTTAGCAGGATCGTTGAGCTAACAAGCTTCCTTTTGTGGTTACGATCAGCCGCAATCCCTCAGGATGGTCACATCACTTTTAATTCCGGGTCCGTGTTTCTAAATACAGAACAACTCTGCCTCATAAACTAGATGCTTCTGCATTTTAAACACTCAAAAAAAAAGTAACTTTCTGCAAAGAAAAAAAAAATCACCCAAGTAACCTCTTTTCACACATAGAGCGAATCCTACTCAGAGTCCATTTTGCCAGGCGCCAGCCTCCGAATCAGCAACTACTAGGAGAACCTGCTGTACGCTCTGTAGTCTCTGCAGCAGCCTCTCATCTGCTACCATTCATATAATCATGAAACAGTGTTTTGTTTTGTGCATACCTTTTTTGGGTTGCCTTGATGCATGGCACCACCCAAGGCTCCCATTGGGTAGGCTGGAATTGGATGGCCCACTTTCATGGCATGGCTTCGTTCTAACAGCTCTGAATAGATGGGAGCCTTTATACGTTTACTTGTTTCCAACTCAAAGGTTCTCTAAGAAGTAGATATCTACAGAGAATGGTGGTTTCCATGGAAAAATCTTGGCTCATATCTGTTTGTTCAAGTTCACTTTGGTGATCCACAGCATGATTCCCTCTTTCAGAATCAGCACCACAACATTTTTAGGTAGTGGCAAAACTACAAAACTGTTTGCAAAAGCAATCTCACCCACTCTGCTTAGAAGAGGGGTAATTTATTATTCTAACTGCAGGGAGCCAACTTCATATCCACCCTCAAAATTATAGGAAAAGAGGAGGCTTTTCAAAATAAAACCACAGAACTTACACAAGCCGGCATACAAATGCTTAAAACAGATGAGCTAGAGTCCCCACCATGTGTATTGTATAAGTGTGGACTGATTTATAGAGTTTTTAACATACATTTCATTTTATTTTCGCATCTGTAGCACTACAAGCCCAGTTCATACCTTACAGCATTTTCGTACAGATAAGGACATTTAAGTCCTCTAAAAGTCCCGCAGCTTGGTAATATGGGCGAGAGCCCAGAAGGAATTCTTTCTTTGGTTCGACTTCCTTGTTGTTTTGCTCTCCCTTTACTGCTTCTTTGTGTTTTCTTTTACTCTGCTCACACTGTAGATTTCAACCCCTCATCCCGTACCTAGCGATGCTGTTGTACTCAACTCTCTGTGTACTTGAGCAGTATGAATTTTTCGCAGCCAGAGAATGTGAGCACCACATTGACACTTCATGTCCTTCCCCTTTCCAAGTTTAATGGATTAAGAGGGAACAATTACCTATTCGCGGAGAGTCAGACAGTGCTTTAACTATAACGTTATATCCCAGTTGGCAAAAATACTGTCGCACGAGACTAAGAAGTCAACTGTCTCGTCTACCTATTCTCAGCAGAGGCTGGGGGAGCATAGAGAGCTAGACAATAGTCACTTGTTTAGTTTTATTAATTTTGAGGGCGGGTGGGATAAAAATATGTGATTGGCGACTGCACGGACCAATCACGGCTCAACAGCAGGCGGGACTGGCCAATGAATAGATGCAAAAGAATGGTGGGTGGAACCTACTCAGGGCCCGCTCTGCCAAGTAAGCACTCCCAAGAGGTGGAGCTTCCTCTCAGCCCTGCCCATTTCCTTGTGCCCTAGTGGCCAGAATCTAGGAGTGGGCAAGGACCCGGGTCGAGGTTTGGGGCAGAAGGCAGGGAAGGTGTAGGAAGGTTGAAGCTGGGGGTGGGGTAATGGAAAAAAAGACGGGGATCTTGCGGACTTTGCCTTGAGTGGGTTGCCAGTTGGTCAAAGGAAACCAGAGAGTAGCTGGGCGGGCGCCCGGGGGGGGGGGGGTGACGAAGGAGAGCTGCTCCTTCCTGGATATGTGAAACTGGTTTGCCTCCGTGCTGCTTTTCCTGCTTTTCTACGATTTTTCTTCCGCCCGCGAGGGGGCAGGGAGCTGCGCTGACTCTCCCACGCTGCTTTGCTGCGCTGTCGCCGTGGATTATTAAAGTCTTTGGAAAAACAACACAACAAAACAAACCCCGTTCCTTTCTTTCTCCCGCTTTAATTCCTGCAAACACTGTCAGCACTACCGCCACCAGGTCTAGTCAAGCGCGTGAGAGGAAGAGAGCCAGCGATCTCAGCTCTCTCCTAGACTCTTGAATGCAGCGGATCAATTGTTTAAAAGTTCCCCGCCCAAAGGCCGCCTCTCCTCCTGGGGCACCGCCTCCTCCCCTTTGCCAGCCAGTGTCCTGCAGGCTTCCCTCCCGCCTCTCGTCCTGCTGGCCCCGCCCTTGGCCCTGCCCATTTCATCTTCCACCCCCCCCCCTCCTTTTGGGCGGTCCTAGCCGCTCACCGCCAGAAGAAAAGCCACCCGTTCCTCCCCCTCTTCTACCTCCCATCCTTTGCTCAGGAGCTGCCTTCATCGCAGTCACGCCCCTTCCTTCCAGGAGCTTTCTGGCTGCGTTCGCTGGTAGACCCCTGAATTACTCCTCCATCTCCGTTCTCTTTCATCTCTTTTCTAGTTCCCATCTCCTTCCCCCACCACCTCCAGCCTATCTCGCCTCCCACTATCCGCTGCTCCACCCTCCGGCCCGGTATCCTGCTTGCCTGTCCACTGCCACCAAGGAGAGACCCGAGGGAGCAGTGAGGTGGAGAGTAGCCGGGACCTGGGGCTTCCTCCCTACCCATCCCTGGCCTCTGGCCCGGGACCGAAGCCACTTGAGCCAGCGGAGAAAATCGCCACCTTGTCTTCATTGCCTTTAGGGGTAGGAGAAGCGTCGTTACTTTTTTGCGGGGAACTGGGGCAGTAGTCTGTGGTCTTGTGAACTTAATCATGCCCTTATTTGTGAGTAGGTTGTTATATGTGCCTGTGGGGATCGCCTGTATGTTACACTTTCTTGACTGTTGCCTTTGAGTTTTCCGAGGTGTGCATGAAGTTTAAAACAACTTAAAAGTATGGACTCCTCTCGTACTTGAAGGAGGAGATGCTGGAAGGTACTACTCCGGGTGCTCCTTATAGCGTCCCTGGGTTTTTGTAGGTCCCTACTGAATTGATCACTTAAGGAAGTAAAGACCTTAACTAAGTTAGGGACTCAGAGGTCCACCTTTAGTCCTGCTTGAAGGTTTGTCCTTATCTCAGATAGCTAGATAACTTTCCTCTAAGTGCTTTGGCGTGGGGTGGGAGCTCACCCTCCCTGACCCCCAGGCCATGAATTCTTCAAGTTTTCAAAAGTGGAAGTAAGGAGCCACACAGCTACCCGCTTTTGCACGTGGTGGTGGTGGAGGTGGTGGTGGAGGTGGTGGTGGTGGTGAGGTTTGGGAGGTGGAGACTGCCGTTATTTGCTTCATAAAATCAGAAGATTTTAATAAATAGTTTTGCAAACGGAGGTGTTTGTTTTAAGGTCCGAGCCTTGGCCATGGTACTTCAGTTCACCAATATCAGGACTATCTTCATAGATAGGTAAAAATGAACAGAAGGTAAAGGAGGAGGGAAATGACAGACTTTATAGACTGCTAGCAGTCCCTGATAATTGCCACTAATAAATAATAATATGCTAATAATTTGATGCAAGGGACTGACTACAAATTAATGAAAGGTGAACGGAAAATATTCGAGAAAGCCTTCTGTTACTATCCCTTTCCTCCGTGAAGAGTAGATGTCAAGTGACAGTTTAAAACTTCTATGAATATAACCTTTTCCTCCCATAATTCATTACCATAATCTTTAGTGACAAAGGGATAATGATACGTAAGTTTTCTTGGGTTGGCCATGTGAACTGTTCTTTCTCAGGCCAGCTTTTGTGAGGCCTCCTCAGACCTTTCAGTCCCCTCATTCAGTAGCTAAGAATAGTCAGAAATGCCATTTTGGACATGGGGAAAATTGTCACCTATCTCCTACCTCTCTTAAGTTGGGCAAGTGCCAAAAGCCCTGGTTGTGTTGAAAGACTTGTCCCCAATAGAGATGTCCCCAATCTATTGCTTATTCTTTAGGGAGCAAACCATTTACGTCCATTTTCAACTAATTTTCTTAGGTTGAATTTAACTGGGGGAGGGGGAGGTTAGGAAGGTAGAGAAGGGATTTGACCATGTTACGTGGTGACAATTTTAAAGGCTATCGTGTTTCAGATCAGCTGGGAGGGAAAGGCTGGCCTGACCAAACAAAATTTTAAAACTGGCCTGGGACATTTTACTAGCCAGGTGGTTGTAGAGGAGTCGCATCTATTTACGGATGCTAACTCAGGTCCCAACTATTCTGTACGGGTTTGCCTGGTGTCATTTACAGGCACTTTCTGGCACTACATCATACTTCATTTTAAGTTACTTCTTTCTTTGGGAAAGTTTGTGTCTCTGTAAAATTGAAAGTTTTTTTTTTCTTCTTTCTAATTCACAGCCTAGGTGCAAAGTAAACCTGTAACTCCACCTGTATGTACAGTAAGTTTTACATGGACATCGTAAATCCCTTTACTGGATGAAAAATAGTTTAGGAAGAGATTTTAGCAATTCGTAGCTGACACTGAGATATGAACCTTAAAGTATAAATTTTCATTTATGAAGTAAGGCTTGTTAGACTAATGCATAACTAAGGCCTTTTCTGAGGTTGATTTTTCTCCATTCTATATTTGTATAGAATGAAGCAGATTCCGGAATGCTAATAGGAAGAGGGGATAGATACTTTGACTTTGAGGTCCCATTGAGTGCCAGCATTCTAAGTGGGTACATCTGCTTCTGGGCCTCTCCTAAGAGCTCTCTCCCAGGGCCTGGGCCTTTTTTAAAAAGGGTGTCTTTGTAATTAAGCAGCCCTCCCCCCCCCCAACTCCCTTCTTTTGATCCAGTTTTTTAGGCTTATTTTCCATTTGGAGAAAAGAGGAGTTTCTCACACCCTCCTGCTCCGCTCTTAACATTTCCTTTCCTTTATCCCAGAAAATCACACCCCACAACCAAGTTCTCAGGATGGTTTGCAGTTTTGTTTTGCTTGGGACAGAGGGAGTGTTACCAGTGAGGAGGAGTAGAGGATATATTCCCTATTGGGAAATACTTGTGGCCAGGTAGCCTCCTCCATGGAGACTGAGCATTTGAAATGCATGAGAACAGTCTATTCTTCAGGACTGTCTGGTAGAAATTGTCCTTTGCACCCATTAAGCCCAGCTTAAACCCACTGAAAGGGGTGGAGAGAGGTGTGTGGTCGGGTCTAGCCTTTTAGGATGGGAAATGTTTCCAAATCGCCTATTACATCACCTCTTTCTCCCATGGATTCAGTAGGTTTAGAGATGTGCGTGACAAGTTAATTAGCTGGGGACTGAACCAATTTGTTTAGAATTGTGAGCTATTGATTTCCTGTCGCCAGGAATTATTGTTGGTGTTTTACTATGATGTGTTGTCTTTAGCATTACTTTTCATTCCTTGTTGCCTTTTGTGGACTTTGGTCCAAAATCTAGGTTCCCACCCCCAAGTCAAAGGTTAGAATTTAGTTGCAGGAACTAAGGGGGCATTAAACAGGCTGGGACATTGCGTTTCTCTCCTCCATGGTGGGCTTCTGACCCTTTTGAAGGAAGTTGCCCTCTCCACATACAACACACACAATCTGAACAAAAACGAAAGACAAAGAAGGAAACAAAGAAGGAAGGAAGGAAGGAAGGAAGGAAAGAAAGAAAGAAAGAAAGAAAGAAAGAAAGAAAATGAAAGGAAGTAGAAGGTCATTTGCTTTCTAAAAGTATCTACACAGACTTCCTTGAACAGAACTAACTTTCCTATTAAGTATCTTTAAACTATGACTGGATAGGTTAAAATAATAATAATAATAAACCACCTCAGTATAACTGGCCTTTCTCAGGACCATATTTATTGTATAAAGGACTACATTAGCATTTGCTGTTTTGATTATTGCCTGAACTAAATGAGGCTATTATTGGGCTTTTGAAGCCTTTTGTTATATGGGATGGAGTTAATTGTCTATATCATTCTGGCTTGTAATAATGCTGCCCACATTAGACTCAACCCACACATGCTTGTAGGAGGGAGTTAGCATTACTTTCTGGAACAAATATAGCTTTGCAGATTTTTCACATCCAAGGATGAGACTCTCCACCTCACCTAAGGTAAAATCTTTTCTTTCCAATTATTATATTTGACTAGCCCAAAGACCTAGAAAGTTGTTTGTTATAGGGTTTTTTTTTTTTTTTTTTTGCAAATAATGACCACTGGTATCATTTTAAATATAAGACTCTATGATAGGCTTTCCAGGTGAGCCCTTTGAGGAGAGGAGCCAGGCTTTAGCAGGCTTTCCTTCACTGTAAATTGTGGGGATTGGACAGGGGGATATTGACAATCAGTTCTCGAAATTTCAAGCTTTTCTTTTGAGGCTTCACTAATTTGCTGTGCCTACCAGAATGAGGTGCAACAGTCATTATAACTTATACAATCCTATACTCATCCTGCATGTGGGGGGGTGGGGTGGGGTGGGGATGAGTCTGTCTGTAATAATGTATCTATAGAAATGGGCTTTATAGTTTAGTGATATCAAATAATAAAGCCAAGACTCTATACAAAACTTCAAGAATTCCATTAATTTTTTTTCCTGGCTCCTCTACTAATTGAAATTTCCATAGTTTGGGTCATAGGGGTGTGTAATGTTGCCCTTAAGTAAGAACTTGTCACAGAAAAAGCTTTCTAAACTGCTATGGAGTAATGGAGTAAGAACCACAGTGAGTGCATGGGAAGAATCTCACATTTTGTTCCCAGAATTCCGGGAGGGACAAATAGGTTTAAGTGAACTCTAAACACTTAGAAAGTGGCTCATTTGTGTATGCAGCAAACCCATTAACGCTATTCTTCTGACCTGCACTTACGCTCTGCCACTTAAAAAAAAAAAAAAACTAAACTAGAACCCGATGTCTACTTGTCTAAATCATTGGACATTATTTTTAAATTGCTTCATTATGATATCTCAATGTAGTATAAATTTAGGTGGACTCTGAATGATCCCGAATGTGAAAAGGGGAGCAGGAAGGCCCAGATATGCTTATCTGAAAGCTTCACAAATAATGTTTGTCAGACTGGAGGGAAAAAAGGCAAGAAAATTAAAGTTTGTAGACAATAAAGAACACAGCATATAGCTACAGTAAAGTGGTGCACACACAGAGGGTGCTTTGAGACCTTTAGTATATAGTGAAAACTTAAGGTTCATGGACCTTTAGTTATTCCTTAATAAAATATAGTCTGCATGTGATGTCTAATTTTTGATAGACTCATTCCTGGTAAACTAATAGCTCTTTACAAATTGAATGAAATTTCTTCAGCCAAAATATAAATACTGGAATCAAGGTCTGTATCATGAACAAATTTCCAAGTGAAGTACAAGCATATGTTTCATCCTTTGTGCTCCTGGGGAAAGAAATGCAGGTGGGTTTGGTTTATTTGTTAATAGTTCCTAATGCAAATCAATCACCTCTCTCTCTCTCTCTCTCTCTCTCTCTCTCTCTCTCTCTCTCTCTCTTGATTTGCTTGACATTTGTGAAGTCATCACTCTTTCTCTGGCTGCCTGAAATGGCATTCATTAGTCTGTGTGACTTGAAGCCAGGATTTGGGATTCTCTGCCCAGCCCCTCTCTGACTTGCCTTGTGACCAAGGGGAGCTGAATTAGCTGCTCTAAGCTTCAGTTACCCTTCTGGGAAGAAAGGATATTAATACTTCACAGAGGTGTTTAGGCATGCTTCATATTGGGCATATGCTTTGAGGTCATTGGATGAAAGGTGTTTTGCATGATGGCAGAGCAGGCTTATTATAGGGTCCTGAGCAGGTGTTCATGTCTAATGAGCTTTTGCTTGCTTATAACATACAGTGCCCTTTGGTGTCCTATTGCCTTTCTGAGCATAATTAAGATTGACCCTACATTTGTGCTATTGACTCTCTCAGCCTTTTAAAAACATTCAACATTTTTTTCCTATTCTCTCATAGTTTGCGGCAAAGTCAAAGGACAGTAGTAGTGACTGTCGGGATGGGGAGAATTGTTTGAGAAGCAGACAGTTGGAATGCACCCTAGTGGCCAGCGAATCCTTCAGAGCACCTTCAAGCTTGTTAAAGTAAAGCAGAGTTTAATGCGTCTGTGTTTTAAGGGAGAAAGTTTTGAGTAACATTTGCTGTGACAAACACTGGTGATAGCCAGTAACTGAAACCCAGCTGTTGTAATGTTTTGGGCACAGCTGTTTTTTATTAATGATGGAATATTTATGCTTGCTCTACAATTCGTGGCTCATTTCCATGTGTATGTCAGAACTTAAATACCCCCAAAGGCAACATTAAGATAACATTAAATATAAATGTGGCCAAGCTAGAAAGGGTGGATTTGGCGGGTATCTCGCTTATATTTATTGGTGTTGTTTCAGATTACAATAACTGGTCACCTTTACACATTGATGGTGATCTTTTCCCTTTTTATAATATCCCATAGATTTTGATACTTCTGATAAGGACAAGTGATTGTCGCCCCATTTTATGATGCAGAGGAAACTGATGTATGTATTTTTTAAAGAGCATTTTTTTTTTATCCAGCACATGCTTCTCATTATCCGAGAGGCCTGGACTCAATCAAGAAAGGAGCAGAGAAACCACATAATTGAAAGGGGAATGACGGTGGTGCATACTTGGAATATTTGTGGGAAGGGGATTGCTGACATCAGAAAATGTAGTGGCCTGAGTGTTAACAGCATTGAAGAGAAATCAGCTTTCTGTGTTTCTGTGTATTGAGAATTATTTTTAACGCGATATAAATATGGGCCAGATTTGACATCTTTTATGAAGTTGCCCTGGAAACTTTGATGAAGGTTGTTATAGAAAAGTTCAATTAAAGCCTTCCCTGTTAGGAAGCTAATTAGCGCATCCTTTACTCATTTTAGTTGTCTTCAGGGGCGCTGATTTGCATTGAATTAGTGACATTCCCCCTCATGTGATAGCAAATTTAAGCTTAAAAAGAAATCACAGATGAAGAAAATCATTTAGATTGCCAATTCTAAAGAAATGGAATTTCCTCTGTTACCTTTGGGCTTTTTGTTTAGATCTCTGTTTTACTCTGTTTATACAGTGATCCCATTTTAATTTAGCATCCAGTTTTACTTTGTGGATCATGAGTTCTGAACCACAACTTACTAATGGTAGTTCTCTGTATGAATTGAGGAAATACAGTGGATCGTAATACAGTATTTTATTAAGGTTATAGTCTGTTTTCTTTTCTTCCATGATTTTCTTGTACCTTTTTCTACCTATCCCTGCCTCTGTGTGTGTGTGTGTGTGCCTATATGTGTGTTTGCCTGAGTACATACATATGTCAAAAGGAGGAGAGAGAGAGAGAGAGAGAGAGAGAGAGAGAGAGAGAGAGAGAGAGAGAGATTGAGAGAGGCAGATTGTTTTCTAAAGCAAACAGTTTTCGGAGCTAAGAAAATATTGATGACCTGCTTTACCCCCTAGAGCATTCTTTTTGCCTGCAGCTGCCAATTAGTATTGTGTGGGGCACTGTGGTAAATTTTCTGACCCCGCTGTTTCTGTGAGCAGGCTAAGCACTTATTTCTTGGGAACATGAAGGGAAAGGGTTAGGGTGGGGCTAACCATAAGCACTGCCTTCCTAATAGTTTCTATTTTGCTTCAGCTCTTTTAGGGAAAGAATATTAGCTTCTGAGATTTCAGGGACATGTGCAAAAGAATAGATGTCCTATAGCGGGATAAAATATAAGGTCTACTTTGAGCCTCCCTTCCCTCCACAGTTCGTAGGAGATGATCATTCTTTATACCTAGTCCCTGATGCTTTTTCCTTGAGGGCCATGCCTGCATTAGTTTCTTTGAGTGGGACAGTTACTTAGGCTTTCTGACATGTGGCGTGACTGATCTTCCTCTAGTCCTTCCTTGAGAAGGCAGGGTCTAGATTCAGTTCTACAAGGCGACAGAGTCAAAAGAAGTTTATAGTTTTTGCAGCTTGGCAGCAGGAGGAGGGGCTGCCTCTGTCTTTGGAGAGCGACTCAGGTTCTTTGGCATGAAGATATGAAACACTGGCTCTTACCCATGCACCTGCTGGATGCCACACCTGCAGCCAGCACCTGAGCCCCACTCCGACACAAAAACCTGACTGAAGGCAAATGGGGCTCCTTTCCAGAGTCTGCAGCAAAATGGGGGCTTCGAGTTATGCCAGCATAGCACCAGTGAGAGTTAGATGAAGCCAGTCATCCTCCTGCTATTGGGGAACTGTCTTAATACTTTCGTGTAGGGGAAACATACTTATGTAGAAAGACTGTTGGCGTGCTCAGGGGATTTGGCTTTTTGAATGAGCTTCTCTTAGTTTTAACTAAAATTAATTTAAACAATTTCTGTTGTAAACTGTCTTCTTCCAAACCTGGCAAGAAGTCTGTGGGAGGGTTTGTCTTTTACCTGAATATAGGGCAGGCAGGAAGTCATAAGATTTGGTTTCTGATTCTGACCCTACTGGGGAGCAACAATAAAACCTTGATCCAGTGAGTTAGCATTAGCTATGTGCCCTGCACTTGTGTTTCTCCAGTTGTAAAGTGGAGTTACTCACATCTGTCTTTACTTCCCCCCACAGCTGCTGAGAAGGCTAACCGAAGTGGAAGAACCATTGACTCCTTAGAGACAAGGCTGAGAAACTAAAGGTAATAATGATGTTAGTATTCTATGTCTTTCATACTTTTTCTCCGGTTGTAGCTTCTATCAAAGTCCTTGGGCAGGTCTTATTCACTTTTTATGCCCATATTGCATACACTAAATACGTGAGTTGGTGTTTTAGGTACTGGGATAGAAAGAGCGTACCCCATCCTATGTATTCTACCAACTTGCACTTCCATTTCCGGCTCAGCTTCCTGTGATTTCTGCCTGGACTCTTAGAAGCACCAGTGAAGAGAATTGCCTTCTTTTATGTCTCTGAATTACTATTGGGGACTTAGATCCTGAAGCAAGGGCTTCTGGATTTAAATTATATAGAGGAGGTGACCTGAGAGCAAGTGAAGGGATCTGTTTAACATTTACAATGTAGGCGTTTCTCGAATGCTTATTTTCTTCGGGGTCCATCATACTTTCGGCCTTGGTGAATTCTGTTCCTATTTTGTGGCCCAGCCCTCTCTCTTATAACTTTAGCACTTCCACATACACCAATGACTTCCAAAGATATATTTCAGAATGTCTCTGAAATCATGTGGCTCCACAAATTCGGTGCCTTCGACTCAGCTCTCTGCAGATCTCTGTTCTACAGAAGTTTTTAGATTAGACCTACCTTCCCAGGACTTCCTGATGACTAGGCTCGAAATATTTGTTGCTTTATTTCTTCTCTAGTGTCTTCTTGGTACAAGTGAAAGCTAAACACTTTTAGCTATAGTAAATGCTCACTAAATGTTGGTTAGTGCTAAAACAGCTGTATACAAGGGCCATAGGAACAGAAAGAGGACAGAATTCGTGTTCTATGCTGAGCAAAATTCAGGGTAGTGAAGAAATGGAGCATGATTAGTGAAAATCTTTGAAGGAGGGGCTGAACCCACTTTTCTGAGAGTTCTGGAAAAGAAGTGAAAAAAAAAAAAAAGAAAAGAAAAGAAATTGGCCTCATGCAAAGCCATGGTATCTCTGGTCTGCTGCCTTTCCTAACTAAAACCTAAAACCCGGGTGACTTTGTATGGTCAAATATGTGCTCTTTCTATAACATACTAACCATTTAAACAGGTGGCATTTCTTCATATTATATATAATAAACCTGGTCACCGTTAAAAGTGCTACTCTGATTGAAGCTGCGCATAGAGGCATGTGCACAGGCTCGTTGCTCATGTACATTCAGTTTTTTATAGTAACATGCCCATTAGGTTAAACCGAAGATTGGGCTCTCAAAACTAACAGATTCTGTTCTCAGAAAGTAACAAGCTGGGTCACTAGAACTGAATGTCTTCAAGCTGATGGTCAGATCGTTCCAAGGGCAAAAATGAAAGATGATATAAGCCATTACAGGCCATGAACCTGTTCTCACCCATCCGATGTTCTTACTAATTAGCTTCTTGGCCAAGTGGCAATTTGGGGCAAGTGCATGCAAGCTAGATTCCTAGGGGAGCCCACATTCCAGGCTCTGCCATTTCAAAAGGCACTGAGGTCCTCCACTGCTTCTCTTGGCTTAAGCTTCCCAGTGTCCCCAGAGCCCTGCTCTGACCTGGTGGAGAAACGGGGGCAGAAGAGCATTTTATTAAGTGAAAGAAAGATTTCATGGGGCTTTGCTTTCTGCTACTTTTTTGTTTGTTTATTTATTTTTTTAAATGGCTATTCACAAACATTTGTGCTCCTTGACCCATTCCTTTCACTTGTGGGGTTGTATCATTAAGAAACAATATTATATTAGGATTTAAGATTTCATTAATTTAATTAAGAAACTGTTTTTCTAAAATATAGCAAAAGGTTAAATCACAAAGATGTTTTAATGAAATTATTTAGGCCAGCACAAAATTGGGAGTCATTTGACTATCTTAATTGGAAAGTGGGTAAGTGCATCTTGATACACCCATTCACTGGAATATTACATGACCATTACAATATTTGTTATGATGTCTATGCCAAAACATGGGTAAAAGGCTTATAATAAAATGAAACGTAAGATCCCATATTCTGTGCATATTAATATTTCTTTGTGCTGGTTGTGATGGCTCAAACCCATAGTCCCAGCACTGGGTAAACTGAGCAGAATCATTGCCATGAGTTTAAGGTCAGTATGGACTACATAGTTCCAGGTTGGTCTGGGCTACTCAGTGAGACCCTGTCTCTAAAACCAAAACCAGGTGTTTTCCATTGCTTTACACAGGTCTAAATAGACCGTTTACAAATTTTAACACTGCTGAAGTACTGGATTTCTAAGTGATTTATCTTCTTTATTATAACTATTTGCACACTGTATTTATGTTATTTATAAAAATAAAGTGTAAAAAATAGTGGGGAAAAGATTGTTAAGGCAGCAAGGATCTAGGTAGATTCTTAACCTTCTTCCTTTTATGTGTGTCCTGCTTTTATGGATCCCTTGTACTTTTTTGAGGCATTAAGTGGCTAGATGTGGTACCATGGTCTAATAATCCCCTTTATAAATGATGTATATCAGAGGAAAAAAAAATAGGTGGTAACAGGATTCACCCCACTACTGTGTGTCTCACTGACCCCTCCACTGTCTGCATGATAATTTTGTTGCTCATGAATATGTTCGGGTTAGTTCAGAGCAATATAAAAGGAAGTATAAGTGGGATAAAAAAATGACCAATTCTGACCTGGGCACGATGACTCAGGGGGTTAGGGCACCTGCCTCTGGGAAGACTTGATTTCCATATCCAGGATCTGCATGGTAAAAGGAGACAACTGCCTCCCGCAAGTTGACATCTGATCTGCACATGCACAGCATAGTGAACATGGCCACACACTGGTGCGCACACACACACACACTAAATAAATAAATAAATAAAAATAAAGTAATTAAAATATAATATGTTTTTAAATAAATTAATGTTGTAGAAACAGATTTCTCACATGCTCCTCAGTAAGGGTTGAAAATTTCAAGGCCTTACAGTAATTTTCCAATGTGGTCTAGGCAATGAATGATATAGAAAAGAATTGATGCCCACTCTTCCCTTACACATTACTTTTTGGGGAGGGGGTTTATGGGTTTCTCTGTGGAGCCCTGGCTTTCCTGGAACTCATTCTGTACACCAGGCTGACCTCGAACTCAGAAAACTACCTGCCTAGGCTGGAATTATAGGCATGTGCACCACTGCCCAACCCCTTACGAGAATTTTCTAAGCCGGAACAAATGCGTATCTAGTTTGCGAGTTACAGGACTATGGGGCGTTAAGTGATCTCCTTATCAGAATTCTGACCATTGATGGCTTAAGAAACCCTGTAACTAAGACACAAATAGGGACTTTAAATCAAACAACTTTCATAAAATTTTTAAAGCATTCTAGAATAAAAGCTAAGTTGTCATAATAATTATAGCAATAGTTAACTTTTTTGAGCTTTTATGAAGTGTCAGGATCCATGCTTCACACTTTACATGGAATAACTCTACTTCTCTTAATCTTGATTGTAATCTTCCATTATGTGTACACCACTGATCCTAATTTCTAGGTGATGCTACTGTTACCTATGCAGGTAAAGAAACATGGATGAGGTCAGTTAACAAAGAAGTTATGGATTTGAACTTGAGAAGTGAGATGATAGAACCCTTGGCCGCAGGGTTTCTACTGTATCCCCACTACCTGTTCAGCTCAGTAATATCCTATGCACAGAGCTGAATGTGTGCTCTGGCTTGCAAGGTTTCTTGGGAAAGGTAGTGTCTATGAAAGATCAGGCCATTAAGCAGCCCAGCCAGAGAGCACATGTGAATCTACTGGGACTTCCTGGCTCTGTTGTTGTTAGGTTTATTTATTTGAATGGGTGTTGGGCCTGGATAGATTTGTGTATGCAGTACCTGTGGTGGCCAGGAGATGTACGATACCATGGAGCTGGTGCTACAGACAGTTGTGAGCTGCCTGGTGGGTGCTGGGTATTGAACCCTAGTCCTTTTGAAGAGCATTCAGGTTAATATAACCACTGAGCCATCTCTCCAGCCCAGACTTCTTGCTTTTAATAAGTGTGTGTGTGTGTGTACATGTGATGTTTTATTTACAAAGACATTGTCACAGAAATTTTGACCTGGATGCTTTTCACTTCTCTGGAAATAAAGTATGAAGTAGATTGATCAGAATTTGGCAGAGAAACCGGTTTTCTAGTCTAGGTTTACCATCCTTGTTTGTATAGTAAAGGGCAGAATGGAAGGAGGAAGTAGAAGGGTTAGAAAGAAGACCTAATAGGCTTATTGCAAAATTCATTTGAAGGGCAAAAATATGGTTTGTTCTGGCCACCTTGTAATGTTGATTTTGTTGGGTCTTGGGTTGGGAAATATCTGAGCTCTCACTAATGTGTTTGGCTCACCTTCCAGGTATATGGGGAGAGGTTCATGGCTGCAAGTGGAGCAAGAATTTTGCTGCCTTGTTGTTACAGAGGAGCTGGATATATAGATTTATACTGCATTAAAAAAAAAAAAAAAAACAGAGCTAGGCATTTCCTTTCTTTTCTGGTCCACTATCCTCAAAGGCGCTCTGTGTGTCCAAGAGCAACAAGGTTATTTTATTGATTGAAGATGATGTCAGATCCCTGGCAGTGGCATGATTAAAAGTGTGGGCAAATTAAAGGTTACGTAGTTCCTACTATTTCGGTTCTTCGGCATGAGGCAAGGGATCTTCTCTTTCGTTAATAGTGTCATGTTTTTCCTTAGCATGCTGATGGACATAAGGTTATCAAAAAAGAGACATAAGCTGGGGAGAACTCTGTATAATTTCTGTTTGTTTGTTTGTTTTTCTCCTGAGATGATTTGCCTTCCTGTAAAAGAGAAACCAGAACCATGTGGTAAGGAAGTGGGAGAACACAGTGTCTCATTGGTATTAGAAAGTGATTTGGGGTCTGAAAAAGATGTGGAGGAACTTGAACAAAATTAAGGGGGCGGGTGAAGAGATTTTGGCCAAGTAAGGTTTTCTCCAGTGAAGATCAGGGAGGCAGGAGAAAGCCAGTCTCAAATCAGCATGAAGAATCTCAGTAGTTCTGGAGGAAAAGCCTGTGGTGCCTTTCCTCCAGGGGCTCCTTTTTGAAAGCCTAGGGCCATTTTCTGGTTTTGGTTGAAAAGCAGACACTTGTTTTCTTCAGAGTAAGACAACAAGAGCATGCTGGTTATTTACCAGAGTTCTACTCCTGGTCTCACTTTGACTCCAATTAAAAGTTATTTCTCTGCTTTGCACTGAGGGGGAGACACCCTCAAATAATTACCTTGCAGATTGGGCTCAGTTTTGCTTTTGATCACAATTATACTTTGGACCAAAACAAGATGGAAAGACAAATTTCCGGGTTTGTTCACTCCATATCTGCTCGTTTATTTTTGGCAACATTGCAAGGAAATAATGCTAAATTAATCACTGTGTGGTTTTGTGGATTTTTTTTTCAACTTGAAAATTTTGGAAAAGCTCCCAAAATACAACGATGCTCATGTGTTTCTTCTGCATTGCCATGCTTCTCACAGAGCCTCTGGTGTGCAGTAAAAGGTTTTTTTTTTTTTTTTCTTCTTCTTCTTCCTTTAAAGTGATACGAATGAGTCATGGCTAGGCTAGGATGTGGTTCATGTGCAACCTTACCTAAACACAAACTATTCAGTTTTACAGTAGCGTTGGTTGGACTTGGAGGGAGGTTTAGAAGGATTCAAAGCAGAAACTAAATGAAGATGATCTCAAATGGAAATGAAATGGAGTAGACTCCTTTTGCTGAGACCCTGGATCAGAGGAGGTGCTGAGAGGGCAATCTGAGGCATATTCTGTTGTGTTTTGAACCCCATAGGCTGTACGGCTTTCCTCCTTTTGCAAGGGTGATTGGCTGTTAATCAGATTGTAAGCTCAATGAGAGCAGGAACTATGTTTTGTATGTCTCTGTATGACTCATTGTGTCTAGTACGAGGCTGGCAAATGTCTGGAATGCTCAATGTTCAATAAATATTAAATGACTTGGCTGAAGTTTGTTTTTCTTCTGCCTGCCCGAGGCTGTGGCAGTAGAGTCAGGAGTTTGATATTCAGTGGTCTTTTTTTTTTTTCCCCCCGGACTCTGGATCTAACTTACGACATTCGCCTTCCCTTCTGGTTGTAAGGTAGTTAAATTCACAAATCTATGCTGCTACTGACACCAACTGAATGTTGTTTCCCAAGGTAACAGTGGTTGTGGGTATTTCCCACCATCTAGGGTTCCAACAGGCATGGCTTTCTAAGGCTGGGAGACTTGAACACAGCAGCTCTTTACAGGGTCACTTCTTAGTCTCTCTGTCCCGTTGGAGACTGGAATGACCTCCTGCACACACCTGCTGCACAGTGGGCTATCATTTCAAAGCCACTCATTTCAAAGCCAAGCAACACGGGACAAGACTTTCCCTTGGAAGGAGTAGTTTGTTTAACTGCTGGCGCATGGTGGCAACTTAGAAACGACATTTTGATTTCTCCCTCCCTACCCTTCCTGAACATTTCAGAGTGACCTGTGGTTGGACTCTTGCCGGCGCTTACCCTGAACCTGAGTGTTAGGGGAGAGGGAATCTGCTGCTGCGGTTTCTGGAGCTGCCCATAAGCAAGAGTTCCCTATCCTCATCAAGGCTTTAAGCCTAAAAGAAAGCAGAAATAGGTATGAACCTTTGGTGTGCATATATGTGCGCGCACGTGTCTGTGTGTGTGTGTAGAGTGTGCCTGTGGGTGGGTGTGTATTTGTGTGTGTGTTTGTAAGTGTGTATGTGTGTACGTGCTTGAGCACATGTGCTTGAGCAGATGGGACCTGCGTTTGTGCGTGCTGACCCACAGGAGCGCATGCCTGGGAGCCTACCTGTGCGTGCTGGAGGACGGGTGTGGCATGGGAGGGGGTGGCATACCTTCGAAGGTATGGGGTCTGGGAGAGCTTAGTGTCTACATTCTCCTGCCTTGCGGGAGAGGGTTAGAGGTAATATTTGTCTTAACTACAAACATTCTTGTTTCTACCTTTTTTTTTTTTTTTTTGCTAGAAGAAAAGAATTTGGTAGTCATCTGTCCAATTTCAGGCAACAGAAGAGATTTTTCTATTTGAGTCTTGAGTCCAAATCTGGGAACCACAGAGTGTCACAGGAGTGGAGAGGAATATGATTACAGGCTAAGTTAGGTAGCCTTTCGGTGGTGAGGTTACACTTTCCCCCAAAATAGGGATGAGATACAAAAAGAGTTTTTTTTTTTTTTGAGCTGGGAATGTAGCTCAGAGGTAATGTGCTTGCCTAGCATGCCTGTGATCCTGAGTTCCATTTCTAATATCACAAAACAAACCCATCAATAAGATAATTATATATCCGAATAAAAAAATGATAAAACGTGCTTTTGGGAGGGAAACCGTTGGGTTAGCTCATTCCATAGAACAGTTGGAAGGCATGTAGTGATAAGCATCAAGAAGGAAGAGAAGCCAGAAGCTGAGCATGTCCATCTGCTGTCCCCATTCTGGATGCCCTGCAGCACTAAGGAAAGGGATTTGCAGAGAGCTGGGGGTGACTTACTGTCCAGATAAAGACCTGGTAGGTAGAGTGTGAGATTTTCATGCGGAAACCCAACACTCAGTAGATTGGCCCTTACAGTGACTTTTGTGTGACATGTCCATGCACACCAAGTTACTTCACATCTCTACAGTGAAAATCTCATGCTTTAGCATTGCTGTTTACTCGCAGTGTTTAGCAGGACAGATTCTTTCCAGAGTCTTTGAGTGTCTGGTAAATCGACATGCGCAAGTCGGGAGTCAAGAGGGAAGGGGTGGTGCATGTGACTTGCCCTTCAATTTTTCAGATGGGGGAACAGAAGTTATGAAAAGAAGAGCACTGGCTTAGGCTACCTTGGATATTGCCGTAGTCTTATGACGTGGATCTCAATTTGTGCTGCTGCTGTCTATTTAACAAGATCCATAGTAACTCTTTAGAAGAGCTGATAGAGGTGGTCAGGCCATGGTCATCATGTTGTTTCAGAAGGATGGACTTGGATTATTCAGTTTCTAAATGTCAGAGGTTCTTCCCCCTATCCACTTGTCCTACCCAACAGCAACAGCAAGCTGCCTTAATGTCTCTCCTTGATGGCCTAAGAGAAACGTGTCAGTAATACTTGTTCAAAGCTATTTTCTTATTAAGTAATGGAGCATCCAAAATGGATACTAAAAAGATGTTTTTAAGATTATGTTTCAGAGTTATAGGCAATCTGAAAAAAAAATGACATTGAGGCAGGGTTTATTTATGCCTGTGCTCGCTAAGCTCTCTTTACCTATTATTTGTGTAAGTTATTGTTTTGAAGTTTTTTTCCCTATATTACATGCTGAACTTATTCATAAATCCTGTTTAGGGGGTAACTCTGCCCACTTCTCTGTCTCTCCCTCCATAGCATAACATTTTTATTTTTGATTTAAATAGAGTACAGAGAGATGAAACTCGAAAGAGTCTTAGAAACCTGCCCGCTCTGACCACCCTACTTGACTGCTCCTTGCTGGCCCACTCTTTTTAGAAAGTAAGTCAGGATTAGTTAGAGCATGGTAAAAGAGGAAACCACTTTTTGACCTAAATGTTCCTCAACCTATCAGTGCTAAAGACAAGAAGCATGGAATTAATCTACGATTTATGAATGCAATTCCTCTGTTTTGTTTCTGTAATGGATTCCTCCCCTTCAAAACATGTTTTCTTCCCCTTTAGAGTACTGATTAATCCATCACCTGGATGTTAAGCTTCCTGTTTCCCCTTCCCAGGTCAAGGGCAGCCCAAGTGCCCAATTTCTCTCTCTCTTCACAAAGCAACGCCAGCTATAGAGATGAGAAATTCTGAAGAACAGCCAAGTGGGGGAACTACGGTATTGCAACGCCTGCTTCAAGAGCAGCTTCGCTATGGCAATCCTAGTGAGAATCGTAATCTGCTTGCCATCCACCAGCAGGCTACAGGGAATAGCCCCCCATTCTCCACTGGCAGTGGGAACCCCGGCCCTCAGACCGACGTGTTGAGTCCCCAGGATCACCACCAGCAGCTCGTGGCACACCCTGCTCGACAAGAACCCCAGGGCCAGGAAATCCAGTCAGAAAACATCGTCATGGAGAAGCAGCTGTCCCCTCGTATGCAGAATAATGAGGAACTGCCGACCTATGAAGAAGCCAAGGTCCAGTCACAATACTTCCGGGGCCAACAGCATGCTAGTGTTGGCGCTGCCTTCTATGTCACAGGAGTCACTAACCAGAAGATGAGAACCGAAGGACGCCCATCAGTGCAGCGACTCAATCCTGGGAAGATGCATCAAGATGAAGGACTTAGAGACCTTAAGCAAGGGCATGTCCGATCCCTGAGTGAAAGACTAATGCAGATGTCACTGGCTACCAGTGGAGTGAAAGCCCACCCACCTGTAACCAGTGCTCCCCTCTCCCCACCACAAGCCAGTGACCTCTACAAGAATCCCACCAGTTCCAGTGACTTCTACAAGGCTCAAGGGCCACCTCCCAACCAACATAGTCTGAAGAGCATGGAACACCGAGGCCCCCCACCAGAATACCCTTTCAAGGGCATGCCATCCCAGTCTGTAGTGTGCAAGCCCCAAGAGCCAGGGCTCTTCTATAGTGAGCATCGCCTGAACCAGCCAGGGAGAACAGAGGGGCAACTGATGAGGTATCAGCACCCCCCTGAGTATGGCGCAGCCAGGTAAGAGTTCCCTTTCTGTCATTTCCTGGCCTCATCCCCAACCAGCCTCTCCTGCTGCCTTTTGGGAAAGGGAAGGAATGGGCAGGTGCTTGATATAACAAACTTCCCAGTGGCTGTAGAGAAAAGCAGTCCTTCATTTTAGTGTTTATGTGCTCTCTTGTCTCCTGGGATTCTCGAAGAAGGGTCATTGTTTCTAATCTTGCGAGTTCTTAAAGGCCTTTCCTTAAGAAATAGAAGCAGATTGTCTTGGACTTTAATAAGTCTGCCACATTGTGTCACTTCCATCATTCACAATTCATGTTTGTGTGTGTGTGGAGCAATCTGTTTGTTTCCTGTTAGTTGTACTGTCTCAGAGAATTATTGTGATACTTTTTGACACTCAAGAGCCAGGCAGATATGATTGTTGGTGGGAGAAGAATTATATACAAGTGCTTGCTCAGAATGTTTCTTGCCTTGACCTTCAGAAAATGTCTTGGGGGAGGGGTGCTTCTTGGTTCTTCTGGAGAGAGCTGCCTGTCATGTTTTTAAGCATCTAGGTTAAATTCACATTATCTTTGTAGAAGTTCTTCCAGATACTAAGAATCTATGTGCAAAACTATGCCCAACCCTTCCGTTTTATACCTTTTGTTCTTCCTAAGTATATTTCTTAATCATTCAGCACTCATTGTCATTTTTACTATTCACCCAATCCTGATTCTTTTTTATTAGTTATATTACTACTCTTTGGTACAATTTTAGGACATTGTGCGGGGGAACGGTTAAACAAAGACAGCAGTGCAACAGTTATGCTTGGCATCCTGGCCTCTTACCAGGGTTAGGTAATGATGGGTATCCATAAGGTTTGAAGCCCTAGGTGGCTCACAGTCCAAGACTGTGATCTCATTGGTATCTTCCTCGCCTCATGTCTATTCCTTCATTTGGGAAAGAACCTCCTGGCTTGAAGTTGGTGAGTCAGGAGGTAAGGCACTTGGGGTGGAGTAGGGCGGAGGTAAGAGAAGTTACCTAGCATTTCCTGGTATTTCTTTTCTCCCCTCCAGGTCCTGATTTTTTTTTTTTCTTGACCAGAGGCAATTCATTTTAGGCTCCTCCCCTTGCCTTACTGGTTTAGGATTTTTTTTTTTTTTCTCCTTAACCCAGGGTGATTTCTTAACCCTTTGAAAGTTCCTCTGAAGTTTTCATAAGGCAGGAGCCTGATTTTTGATAATCATCTCAGGACAGAAAATGGGATAAGAACGGGGCCCTTTAGCTTTCAACTACTACAAGAGCCCAACTCCCATCTGCCCAGTGAAATGGAAGACCCAGGGAGGGACTGCACCCTTGGACTGCATAGCTTAGTGGAAATCCATTCAAGCTAGGAAAATGTCAAGGAAGCCTAGGGCTTTTGTTTTGCTTTTCCCATAAGTATGGAAGCATTGGAGGCACTGTCTCCCTTCTGGCCTGTGGATGGGCTGACGTCTGATCTGTTGCCTTGTGGAAGAGTGTTGGCTAGGGTGTGGAGCTGAAGCCAAAGCCCCAGCTCAGCACATGGCCCGCCTTCCCAGGAAAGCTATTTTCAGAACTCATTCACCAGTATTGTTTTTGATCTGAAATGACTCCCACAGTGTTTGAAGCTAGATGGAAAAGCTCTTTGATCTGCCTAAATAAATAATGGGACAAAGAGGGGTTTTTCCTTCCCATACTGATTAAACAACCAGAGAAATTAAGCTGCATATATTTTATAGGAAGATATGTATCTTCTCTCTTTCCTTCTAAATTATCTGTGGATCTCAATGCATGGCCCTTGAAACAACAAAGCCTATGCTGACCTACCTTTGTTTTTGTTTTTTTGTTTTTTTTTTTTTTGTTTGTTTGTTTGTTTGGCTGGTGCTGGGCATCAGCAAGTGCCCTGCCCTTCCACTGATTTCTGCCCCCAGCCCTTGAGCAGTATTTTAACACACTGGTAGGCTCTAACAGTTGCTTCTCTGCAGCACAGGAACAGAATATTGATATGCTGGAAGAATAATAAAATTGCCTAAGCTAGAGGTTTTCCATGCGAAGTTTGGGTATACATCCAACAAATTCTATCCCTCAGTGTTTTGCATGCCCTGTGTGGGGGAGTGGGACCTATTGAAGGATCCTTGGCAGGCGGAGGCAGTCCAACAGCTTTCCAGAAGTCTTCTGCTTTTCCACGCTGACACTTTTTCCTGCTTGATTTCCTATATGGCCTGTGAATATCTTCCCAAGTAGATGCAACTCGCAGAAAAAAATTAAAAAAAAAAATAGAAAGCCTACTTCTTAATTTTGAACCCGCAGATGACAGATCAGGATAAAATGTCAGTTTTTCTGAAGAAAGTGCCCTTAGAAAGAAAACGCTGCCTTCATTTGCCTTGAGAGAGTCGGTGAACTGTTGATTTGCTGTTCAAATGAACACAATGTTATAAACAGTCCTTTGATTACTTCATCATCCCCATGCCCTCCTCCCTCCTTAGAAAAATAAATAGCTTGAATGCTCAGAGCTCCAGATGGGGAAATAAGGCCAAACCATGCGAAGAATTGTTAAATTTCTAAATCTTTGTCTGAGTACTGAACTGTTTTTTGTTGTTGTTGTTGTTTTTTGTTTGTTTTGTTTTGTTTTTGTATCCTGGGTTTATACACCGATCAAGTGCTTTTAAAAAATTAAAATCATTTCTGTTTATATAGCAGCCACCCCCTTTCAGGTGTTGAAATCATGCCCAGATCTGAGGTTCCTTGAAATGCTTGTTGAACAGAATCTCAGGGTGACCTAAATCTGTAGCTCAGAACAGAGCTACTTGTGCAATTGGAACGGTCCGGAATTATTCACAAGCTGTTCCACGATTCACAGTCACTGTCGCAGAGCCTGGGATAGGCACCCTTTCTGTGGTGAGAAGCCAGCTATAGGCTGCTAGTGGCACCTGCGAGAGAGAGAGAGAGAGAGAGAGAGAGAGAGAGAGAGAGAGAGATGCCCATACTCATATGGGCGCATGTGTGAGTGACTGAAGAGGATGGGGACCCTATAGAGGTAGCAGGGTGGGAAGGTCTGTATGTGCTAGGGGTGTGTGTGGGTGTGTGTGTATGTTACTTTCCCTTTTTGTCTTTACAAGCTCTTTTCGAGAATATATTGACTCTCTCAATGCAGGTTTGGGGAGCAGTTTAAGTTTGGTGAGTGCTCTCTTCCATAGATAGCCCGCCAAGTCCCCTCTTCTTCAGATCACTAGTAGCCCATGGGTCTTAAGGAGTTGGATGTTGGATTGAAGGAGCAGAGGGGCAGATCGGATTGTCCCTGGGATCATGTGATTCTACTGTCTCCTAGGTGGCTCCTTGTTCCCAGTTAGTTCTGTCAGTGGGGAGTGTTTGGAGATGCTGTGGGGTGGAAGGACCTGAAGAGTGCACTGACTTCGCCTTGGCCACTTTATTGCAATCATTATTTTTCTTTTATTATTTAGTCTTCAGTGTGTTTTTGTTTCCTGTGATGTAGGCTGGAGTTCTCCTCAACCTGTGTCTTCTTCCCTGATCCCCCTGTTCTCCAACAGACCCGTATTTCAGGGTTACCATTGCCCTGCCTTTTGATGGTGGGCAGATGTTGAAGCCCAGCTGGAGTTTTTTTTTTTTTTTTTTTTTTTTTTTTTTTTTTTTTTTTTTTTTTTTTTTTNTTTTTTTTTTTTTTTTTTTTTTTTTTTTTTTTTTTTTTTTTTGCCTGGAGCGGGTCTCTACTTTTTCAACTACCCAAGCCTTTACTTGTTTTCAAATCTGCCAGTGAAGGACTGCCTTGGTTTTTCCAGCACCCTGCTTCCTTTTGTAGCCTGGGGAGTCAAGGGGCAGCTGCTTTGTTTTGGCTTATCTTCATCCTGGGCTTATCTGACCCCAGAGACCTTCCGGAAACCTTGCAGTATCTTTTGCTAGACCCCTGTGAAGCTGTGCACTGTCCAGAGCCTTGACAGGCCATTCACCCTTCAGGGAGGAGGGAGGAAGAAGCCTAAGTCTGTTTGAGTAAAAGGCCCCTTATGCTTGATAAGCTCCCAGGGGAGCTGTGGACAGGAAGCCCTGTTTGAAACTATGTGTTCAAGCTTTGAGAGAAATACCTCAGGCAGTGGACTTTCAGATCCTGAGAACGAGGGCAAAAGATAGTGCTGGGATTTTTTTTTCCTTACATTTTGAAAGTAGGGTTGGAGAACATGAAATTTAAGACCTTCTTTCGCCCAAGAGATTCAAAGGCCCCCTCCTCCCAAATCTCAGGACATTCCAGCTCTGCATTAGACATATTAAAACAACTCTTGGGAAGGAAGCACACGGTTGTTTTTACCTGTATAGAAAGTGAAGATGTACAGGATGGGAAGTGGAAACCTTTCACCACGTAAGTTCACAAACCACCCGGGCTCTCGGGAAGAAAGGTTATGTATGGCGTCAGCTCTCCAGTTGTAGGCTTGACTAGTGTGTCATTTCTTGTATGCTCAAGTAGTTTATGCGATTTCTTCCATATTTACCAATTAGTGCCAGCGACAAGTGTGTAAAATTGGAAGAATTGTGTGTATGTTAGAGGCATGTATGAGGCTGCGGGACAGACCCCAGGTATAAAGAGGTTTTAGTACTTTTGTTAAGTATTGAGGTCACTGGCTGTGTCCATGAACAAATATTTGGGATTATTAGGTTGTAAACAGCCTATACAGGGAGGAGTGGTTAGGGATGCTGGTTACTGGAGTGTGTGAGAGAGAAGTGTGCTAAAGTGTCTGGATTGCTAGTGAAAAGTTAATGGCTTCTGCTCACTTGTCCAACTTCCGTCAAGAATTTTGTACAAATTAGCGCAAAGATTAACAGGAAGACACTAACAAGGTCAATATATCTCACCAGTAGATAAAAAGCTATAGTTCTTACTGAGTCAAAACAGGTAGAGCTCCCAGTATTTTTGCAATTCATTCGAAGCCTGGCTGTTTTGGAACTCAGTATGTGGACCAGATAGATTTGCCTCTTCTTCATGAGTGATGAGACTGAAAGTGTGTGCCCTCATGCCCAGCAAGATAAATTTAAGAAGGACTTATTTTATGTGTATGGGTGATTTGCTTGCATGTAAGTCTGTGCTCTCTATGCATGCGGGATACCTGTCAGAAGACCGCATCAGATCTCCTGGAACATGGCTGTTATGTGGGTTCTGAGAATCAAAGCTGGGGCCTCTGACTGGGCCACTACTTTTAATACTGAGTTATCTCTCCTTCTATACTAAGAAATTCGAACAAGGTTTCACAGAGCTAGTAAGTAGTACCAAAAGTCTCTGAAGTCCCCTTTTTGGTATCTAAATCATGTTCTTAGTCCTCTGTCTTCCCTGAATTGAGAAATTCAGGAACATATAAAGTTCAGCCTGTGCCAGGGGATGAAAAATAATGTTTTTGCCTTCAGAATAAACAGACAACTGCTTCCTGTTAGTGTTGATAGTGGGAAATAACACATCCATAGGCTTTGATTGTTTTAGTTAAGAGTTATGTACAAATTATTTGTACTTAGGTATTAATATTTCATGTCTCATAATTAGTTACCAAAAATCAGGAAGCCATATTAAACAGTGTACCCAAGTTTTCTTTGAGACATTCTGTAAGCAATAGGTTGGGGATTTGTACAGCACTGCTTAGAAATTCAGGAAGCCAGAGGTCGGAGTGGAGTGCTACCACTAACACCATAGTTCACTCTTCCCCAGATCTCTGGCTTTGGCTTTCTTTCTCTTTCTGTTTGTTTCATTCGGGATGGGACTCGGGGCCTTATGTTATGTACTCGGGGCTTGTGTTTCAGCTCTGCACCATATCCAATCCCTCAGCACATCTCTTTCCTTCTTTGGGTTTTAGTTTCACCCTATCCAAGAAAATAATCCCTTTAAAGTCTTTCTAATTCCTAAATTTTGTGATTCAGTGTGCTATAAATAGTATAATAGTGTTGCCTCTATCTTCTCCAAGCTTCCATATTGCTCCTTAATGTGTATTATTAAATTGATAACTGGAATGAGCAATAATTATTTGGTGTTTTAAATTTAATAAATATCTTTGTCTCTTTGAGAAATTCTTGAGTGTATGAATTCTCAAAGGTAGTTGCAGATAGGACGATGAAAGACAACCGAGCGACTGTTTTAAGTAACCAAGTAAACATATTTTCTAGATTGAAGTCTTTGCATACATAAAGTTTTTTCCAGACAGGTTCAGTTTTCAGTCAGGTCATGAGCATTACTTTGTACAAGAGGAATTTTAAATGACTAAGGAATGAATGTGGAGATAGCCATCTTAAGATTTTCATACTTACCTCAGAGGTTATCTGGTTTCATCTCCAAAGGCTTCGTAGCTAGTGAGCAGTAGCTGTTGGACAGAGCCACAGGATGTCTCGGTAAGAATGGGACGCTAGAGTTCTTTGGCAGGGATCTAATTCTGCTTGCTTTGCATTTTACCTGTATTTTGGGGCTATCCCTTTGTGTCATTTACTTGTGCCTTGGGAGTGAACTTTATCAGAGCTGGCCTTCTGTGTTTTTCAGGACAACGCAGGACATCTCGCTGTCTTTGTCGGCAAGGAATTCTCAGCCTCACAGCCCGACTTCTTCCTTGACGACCGGGAATCAGTTGCTGCAGTCTCCACCATCTACGAGACTGTCTTCTGCCCAACACGCTTTGGCCACAAACCAAGGCGACCACTCTACACACCTGCCAAGGCAGCAGCAACATTTTCTTCCGAATCAGAGTCATCAGGGGGACCACTACCGTCTCTCCCAGCCCGCCTTGCCTCCTTCAGCACCACAGCAGCCGGGGGAAGCCTACTCAGCTATGCCTCGGGCTCAGCCGTCTGCTTCTTATCAGCCCTTGCCAGCTGACCCTTTCTCCATCGTCTCGAGAGCCCAGCAGATGGTTGAGATCCTCTCTGACGAGAATCGGAACTTGCGGCAGGAGTTGGATGGATGCTATGAGAAGGTGGCCAGACTGCAGAAGGTATGGCTCCCCTTGAGGGTCAATAGCGGCTTCTTTGGATCGTACTGGTGGGGACCTGTTAAATACCTATATAAAGGTTTTGTTTGTGTGCACTTATCATAAAAAGGTTTCCTCTGTGTGTGCTTACCATCTCCTGTGGGTAGATCTTTCAAATTCTTCCTCGGATGCTGCTCAAACTTTATGTAAAAGCTTTGTCTGTCTGTCTAGGATAACTAACTTTTCTCTTTTTTTAATTATCATAAATTAAGAACAAAACAATGAACTTCATGATGAAATTTTCACAATGGTTATCATGTACTTTCATTATATAAACACTCGCTACCATCTTTTGTTCCCCCTTTTTCTTTAAGAGAGGTAACATTTTGCTTTTATACTAAAAGAAAAATATTATAGATGTCCCAGGCTCTATAACCCTAAAGAAAGACTTGGTTCATTATTTTATTTAAAAAGTCATCAGATATACTGCATGTTCTTCATATACTTCATAAAGAATATTAGTAAGGTCTGTGCTTATGGAAAACCTGCCAGCATTTAAAGGCTTTTTGTCTTGATTATATTTTCCCCATATGATTTTGAGTCAAAAGTAAAAAGCCATAGTTCATAGTTTCTAGAAAAATCCCACCAGCTGAGATTTTGTATGGCTCAGGAAAAGGCTGACAGTGCTCTTCCTTGTGGGACTTCTCTTCCAAATTCTTCATTGACACTAGCCCTCCTCCCTACTTTTGCTTTAGTCTTTTTGCACAGATCCGCTTCGGCATCTGCTCTATTTTCCTGGTGTGTGTGTGTGTGTGTGTGTGTGTGTGTGTGTGTGTGTGTGTGTTGAGAGTGACACACAAAAGGCGCTTAGCGCCACAGCTGGGTGACAGGTGACAGCCCTAGGCAGAAGAAATAGAAAAAGGAGTGTGTGTCCCCAGTTCCCATTCGTCCTGTTCCCTCACCCCCACCTTCTGCTGCAGCTGGGAATTCAGCAGTTGAGGGCCTTGAGGACCGAACCTCAGTTCTTGCCTGGGTGGTTGAGTGAATAGAGTTCTGCCTTTGGCTCCTCTGTAGCTTTTGACCCTGAGGAGTTCATGTGACATGATCTCCTTGCCGACTGTTCAGAAAGTTGCGGCCAAAGGTGGGGAGGGAAGGATGGTAGCCTTGTATTGTTCAGCAGCTCTATCCCTAGGAGACAACAAGAATGGAAATTTCAGGGCCTGTACAAAACTAAGACTGTGCTAACAGCAGATCTTTTACCTAAAGGAGAAGTCGCCTTATTTTTTTCCATAGTGAAGTGGTTTTTATGTAGTGGAAGAGATGCCCCCTTTCTCAATTTCCTCAGATCCGGTTGAGGGCTATTGGGGTAGATTGAGAGCTATTACTTCGTCTTGATTTTATATTTTCTTTCTTCTCAGTTTGACAATTCCCCTCTCTCATATTGCACTAATGCTGTAAATGAATTTTGTCGATTGACTAGAAACCCTGTTTAGGTGGTTCGACCTTCTCTAACTTTTAATTTGGGTGGCCTGGCCTTATCTATGATATAATTACTGGTTCCTGAGCTCAGATCATCTTTGTCAAGGATCCCTGGTGACACTAGCAGCTGAGTCAGATGACTAGGGCAGAGAGCAAAATAGGAATTTTCTTTATTGTTTGGTCCTTGTGCTGACGTATGTCAGAAAAACACAATCATCATAGCTTGCGCGTCTGGAGAAGCCAGTTCTAGCCAATGCCGAAGTAGAGAAAAAGGAACAGAAAGGGGAGAAGAAAATGCAAGGAAAAATATGGTATACACCAGATAGTAGAGCTAAAAAGGAAGGAAGAAACGAAGGAAGGAGGGAAGGGAAAAAGAGGGGGAAGAAAGGAAGGAAGGAAGGAAGGAAGGAAGGAAGGAAGGAAGGAAGGAAGGAAGGAAGGAAGGAGAGTGAGCAAGTAAGCACTGGGGGCTCCTGGGGACAGAAAATAGAACAAGCAAATCATGAAACCCACCACCACTCTCCCTGTCTTCCAGGCCTTCTACCACCCACACCAAGTCATTGGATTGGCCCTTCTTGGCCTTTCTGTGAAGGCCTTGTTGCACTGCTCTTAGCAAGAGGACAGTATCTCCACAAGGGGAAGGGGAAGGAGAAGGATTAGCAACAGCTTCTTCCCAGCCAGACTATGTGTGTACTTGGAGATAGGGGCTGTCTTCTAGGTGCCGCCTTTTCTGGGCCCTGGGTGGCAAGTAGGAAGTCTCACTCACTTTCTCTTGGCTGCCTCTTGCAGACCAACACCAAGCTTGCTCTTTCAAATGGAAATGTTTATTTTCTCCTCTGCAGCACTTGAATTTCCTGCAAAAGCCTTCACCAGGCACAGGCCCGGCAGATCTTGTCTCTAAATGCCATTCGCCAGTTTTCACCTTCTGTGCTGCTATCTTGGTGCCATCTGCAAGGAGAAAAACACTTTCAAGTCTGCTCTTTTCAGTGAGCCTCATTTGTTTGCAGGCAGTTCTGTCTCCAGCAGGATTTTGAAGATGGGGGCAGCTGGAATTGGAACTGATTGTAGCCCAACCGCTCCTCCCCCATCCTCAATTGGGGCGCCTGTTTATCACCCCCCTCCCAAAGCACCGTGAGCTTTGTTTAGGAAGAGTGGAAAGCTGAGTCGAAACGCAGACTGGTTACGGGAGTCAGCCTTAATTTGAAAATTGCTTAATAGGCCATGGGGTTTATTTGTCTTATACAAATTATATGCAAATAATCTCTGAGGTTGTTACACGTGCACGGGAGCTGGACTGGTGGCAGAGAAACTCTGGAGTCTAATTTCGTCTTTTCTTCCTGCTTCTGGATAATTCTGGACAAGAGCGTTGGTCTTTTCTTCTCATTTTATAAGACTTGCAGAGAAGTGTCATCATAAAACCACACAAATTATGAATTCGAGGTAAAAATCGGTACTAGTTTCCAACTGACTCTGGTGACTGCGGGATAAAGTCCAAATGCCTGGCATTTGAAACCATTTTATGACCTGACTGCATTTATCTTCACAGCCATATCCCTCTAGCTTCCCTGTGGCTTCCACACAGTGTCCAGTCAAATGAGACTCCTGGCCACTCTGGGAATGCATTTGCTTACTCAGAATAGAATACCCTTCCCCTCACCTCTGCCCATTGAAATCCAATCCCACTTTCAGGATCTGACTCCAAATGCCATCTCTACCTGAAATTATTTTCCTCCCCTCCCCCAACCAGGGATAACTTCTTTTCTTTTTTGCATTGCTCCTTGTTCCCTTCTGGCTGCGGCTGGCCCTAAGTTTTCTGGCTTGATTGAAGTGGAGGAGAGGATAATGTGGACATTCTCGTTCAGATTTGCACACTTGACAGCATAATTGTGTCTTCTTGACTGTCTGAATCCTGATTGGCTAGTTGTGAAAGGGAATTGAATTGAATTGAATTATACTGCATGAGGCTGACTATTTGCTGATTTGTTCTTGGTAAAGGTGATTTAACTACTCTCTCTGCTAACATGGGTCAAGTTACATCGCCTGGGCAAATGTCAGGGCAAAATGAGAGAACCACACAGAAATGCTCTTAGGGCTTCAAAAGAAAGTTATTGCTATACAATATACAGTATTATTAATATTTTCAAAATCAGAAAAAAATAGAAATTAAAATCGTGTGAAGTCTATTTTATCTTATTGCCTTCTATGAGGCAGAAATCACAATGCCCAGCCCCGACTCCAGCCCCACAGAAATACACACACACACACACACACACACACCTTTGTCCTATGGAAGTCCTATGAAGCAGTCAAATCATCTACTGAGCTCACAGTCTTTTTTGAAAACCTAGTTCTTAAATATGTTAACACTTGCTTCCTGGTCATATGTAAATTCTGAAAAAAAAAGATGCCACTGAAGTGTTGTATGTATGGTTCTAAACTGTCTTTCCCATTAAACTTTTAGCAGCAACACCATCTTTCTTTTTAATGTTAAGGTGGAGACAGAAATCCAGCGGGTCTCAGAGGCATATGAGAATTTGGTGAAGTCATCTTCTAAAAGAGAGAATCTGGAGAAAGCCATGAGGAACAAGCTGGAGGGTGAGATTCGAAGGATGCATGACTTCAACAGAGATCTGAGAGGTAAGGGACTAGTGGGATTAACTTGATAGTTGTTTTGTTTGTTTGTTTGTTTGAGATAAGGTCTACATAGTTCAGGCTGGCCTAGAACTTACTACATTGTCCTTGCTGGCTTTGCGCTCCATAATGCCCATAAGACCCTTGAAAGCATGCATTCCCTACACTGGCTCTTGCTTCAGTAGGTCTTGTACTGTTTTGAGATTCACATTTGCAAACTCAGGTCTGTGTCACCCATCCTTATTGTCAAAAAAAAGATGCTGCCTTTTGCCAAAGGTCAATATTTAGAAGACAAACAGCAAGCGCTTGGAAGGGTATGTGTAAGGCCCTGCTGATTTTCTGCACATCCCGCAGACCGTCTAGAGACTGCCAACAAGCAACTGGCAGAAAAGGAGTACGAGGGCTCAGAGGACACCAGGAAAACCATCTCTCAGCTCTTTGCCAAAAGTAAGTCTGGAAACGCTACAGGCAGGTATGAATGTGTGGATGGGCGGTAACCGCTCTGGAAATGTTCCTGGTGTGGATGGAAGAAAAGTTTATGACAATGGTGCCTGACTCTAACCTTCTCCAAACAACCGGGAGAGAATGAATGTCTTTCTTCTGCTGCTTCATGAAACACCAGGAAGGCTGCTGCCACAACCTTCAGTCACACTACTCTCTGGACTAAGTCAGAAAAAGCCCACTTGGGTCCCCACCATTGTCATGGCTGAGACAAGACCTTAGGGAATCTCGTCCTTATTCATGCTGAAGGGATCGTTGTAGGTGCTTCCATATACTGGCTCTGGTAGATGGGATGGGCATGCAGGACAATGGTTAATGTTTGGAATCCCCAGCCTGCACCCCTATTAAACGCTTACTGTTGTATCATATTATTACCCACTGGGAGATTGTGAAGACAGCCAGAGAAAGACGGGCCTCTGCTCTGCTCTGACCTGAATTCATGGTTCTGCTTGCAGAGTTGGAGGGTACAGGGCTGGGCAGAGCTGTGCTTTCCTCATAATAGGGTTTCCTTTGTCTGGAAATACTCCTAGGACTGTAACAATGAATTAATCCTCTTCTTTATCGGCCCCTAATGGACTCCACCCAGCGAGACAATGCCTAATTCTTTCCAATTGTTATAATAAAAGCAATAATAAAAGCTTCATAGTAGATCGAGTCCACTGGGAGAATAAATTGGGTTGAGAACAGATGAACTGTCCTTGTTTCTGCAGATGCCTAAGTTTGGCTTTGCCCTGCCCCAGCCTCCCTCAGTGCAGCTCCCACTGCTATCCTGCTTGTTGGGGACTTGTCAGACTCTTTTATTTTTGCTGGGCCTCCCAGTGACCCTTTCATGTCATTCTGTGCTGTTTCCAGTTAGCTTGTACAAGTCTGTTTGATCTTCACTTACAATATTCCCATCCCTGCCTGTGTTACTCTGTTGTGCTCTGGCTTCTGAACAGTTTTGTTCTTCCTCTTTGCCCTGAGCCTCCCAGTCCTTTGTCGGTAGTCTGAGAGTGAGGAATGCTGTTTTTCTGGTGTCATCAGAACCTAGGGGAAATTGTCAAGTTGCTTTTGTGGTGTCACGGTTACCCTGGAAGCTAGTTCAGTGGCAGGAAGATGGTGGCAGTCTCCCAGAGAAAAACAATACATATGGATTCTTGCCCTGGACCTGCTAGCTTACACTCCTCTCTGTGAGGAAATGCTATTTCAGGTGCTCTCGGAGCTCTGCTGTGGGTTTTAAAAATATAGTTATTTGCTAAACCAAATTACATTAACAGCAGAGTGAAGCACTCTCAGCAGTTCTAAAACTAGGTGGGGAAGAGAGCATGCCTTTTGACCCCTTTATTTCTCTTGCCTCCGGGCATCCAAACCTCCCTGCAAGGTGGGAACTGTAGCTGGAAGGAAGGAAACTCTTTTGAAAAGCCTTCCCTGGGAGTATGCTCCAGCAACTGGAGAGACAGAAGCAGTTTAACCCAGAAGGCAGTTGGGTACAGTAGAAAAGACTTTGAATAGGTTGAGCTTAAGTGTGGAATCCATTCCTCATTTTCAGATGTGGGAGCTCTTACAATGCAGTCATGCTTGCTCTCCAAGTCCTGTTTCCTCATATGCAAACTAGAGAAGAGAAGAATAATACCTCATATCCTTGTTCTGAGGATTAAGCTAGCACAATGCCTGATATGTAGTGAACGTTCAGCAAATGCTCATTGCTTTTCATGGTACATCTATTCAGATTGATGTATATAATGTCACAGTGGGAAATGAGACCACGCTGACATCATGAAGATAAGGTCCAAATCTATTTGTTTGAGTTTCTGGTATGAGGTGTGTCCTAGATAACAGAAGTACCTGGAAAAACATGAGGAGCCATAGCTGTATATGTCAAGGTCCCTTGTAGCTATACTTTTAGTATCAAGTTCAGAAACAAAATTGCTATTCTTACAGACTTAGCCTTCACATTGTAAAAACTAATATAAAAGAATCATTCACATCTTAGTAAAAGACATTTTTGAAACTGTGATTCTTTTCCATCATCAATCATGGTGACAGTGATTATTATTCTCTTTAGTAGGCTTTCTTGGTGTTTTTCATGTTTCTCTCATTTAAATACGTTATGTTATCTCATTGGATCCTTAACTAATATGGATTAACGAAAATAGCAATGTTGCCTGTACTTTCATCCGTAAAGTGTTTTTATCCTTTCTTAGAATGTCCATCTTTCTACTTCTATAACTTTCCTGTCCTCACATACTGTCTACATTTTCTTATTAAAAACTTAAAGCATATTAATCAAAGGCACTAATTTCAAAGTTATGATCTGACCATTCCAACATCCTTGACTTACCTGGGTCTGCTTCTGATGCAGGCTGTGTCTTTTAGAAAACTGTGTGTATTTTGTCCTTTAGTTTAAAAAGAGTACTGCTATTTTGATTATGCTGTTGAGTAGCAGGAATTACATGGTGGCTAAAAAGGACTGCAGTAGTCAAGTCTTTGAACAATACTTGCCTTTTATTGTTCTGAGCAGAAGACTCCTTCCCGATGTGGCATGGGCTGTTCAACAAGTGAAATGGTTTCTAGCACTATGATTAGGTTTTTGGTTTTTATTTTGAGTCTGTGCATTTGGACTGTAAACCTTATGAATGTGGCTCGGTCCCCACCCGTATTTACTACAGTGCCATCAGAGGGGCCTAGAGTCAGGTGTTTATTTTTCTGAGGCCTGGAACGTGTTTAAATGGACCTTGTCATCATTCCTCCAGACTGCTTAGTATCCAAAGTATTTCTGCAAGTTAGCTTTTGGTTAAAGTTTCTCCTCAGGGCATGTCTTGTTGAGAACAACAAAATGTCTGGTCTGTTTCATGATGAGTTCTTTCCCCTCCTACTGCTGATAACATATTTTTCTGGCCTCCTGGGAGAACCCTGGATGAACACCTGGTGGCAAAAAACTTCCAAAAATGTGGGTGTTTCAGCTGTGCCTCTCCCAGGAATTAGCTCTCACATTTGTACATACTGAGCTGCTAGCGATTCCTCAGTTTTCATGCAGGGTTTCCTAACTAGCTCCCATGGTTTCCATGGTCTTTGCCCATGGAATTCTAATTTGGTAAATTGTGATTCTTTGTCCATCTACCTCCTACTTTGAGGACAGAAGCTTGCCCTGTGAATTTCACTTTTGTGAGAGCTCTCTATAGATCTCTCTTCAGTCTTTTCTTTTTAATTGGGCTTTTTAAATCTCTGTTAGAATGGAGTCACAATTTTCTATTATTCTATTTTAGAATAAAAAGATTTTAAAATATGGTTGGTAGTTGGCCTAACTGCTTTTCATGTTGAAGTCAGGAAGGTTAAGACAGGGTAGAAGTTAGAATCAAGGTCCTGTTTAAATGGCTTATCATAGATTTAGGCCCAAGAGCTGTGATATTTATAGAACCACCCTTGCATGGCTGAGATAAATACCACATCATCTTGCTATATCATCTCCTAGTACACATTTTGCTATAGATTTCAGTTGTTCAATTTTATCTGAACAGAGATAAGGGATTGAATGCACTTTGGATTCCATTTTCTCTATTTCCGTGCCATTCTCCTCTTCATTTCTAGTATCTTTGATTTACCCTCCTTGACAGAGACTTCTCAGTGCTTTCATCTTTATGTGTGTTACTCTGCTTCTGAATGCAATCAGTAATTAGGGACTCTTCCATTCTAATGACATAGACTTTATCAATGCAAATATACATATACACACAGATACACATATGCACAGATACATGGCTACACATTATACATAGATTTACATCCCTACATATGTTTGTGTGCATGTGTGCATGCATGCATGTTCACATATATGCAAAATACACTATACACACAAAACATATTTTATTACAGTAAAAGCTCTAATCATTTGCTTAGATGAAATTGATGCCTATATTTCTAAATTAATTTTCCCTTATACTCTGCCGTGTTCTTTTCCACAATCCCTCCATACCCAATCTGTCCTGCAAAAGAAAGAGTAGGAAGGAATATAAGATGGCTTCCAGTTTTACCTTATTCCCTTTATAAAAACTCCGGGCTTGGTAGATACTGAAATGAAGTGAGTTAGGTTGGCCATGGTGTTGGATCGGGCTTTCCCTAGAGAGGACACGTTTTCTAATGGTCTTGATCTCAGAAAAGGTTCTTGCATAAGGAGTAGGATTTGAGGTTGCTTCTGTTTTATGAAATAACATATTTAGACTATTTTGTACATTGGAATAAAGAGATAGTGGGGGAAATTTTGTTCAGCTTAGTTGCTCTTTTGCCAAACATTTTCCAAACACAAAACCAAGGAAATAAACTTACTCTGTGTTGTATGTGTATGTATGTATACATGTGTGTTCATCTTTGTGTAGTGCTTAATTCTTTTTTAGGACATTTTATATCTCCTTATCCATTACTTCTTATTTATCCAACAAGTTAGTGGTTGATCCAGTGATAAAATCTAAATGTTGTAAATTTTGATTCTTTTAGCCATGTTCTAGAAGAGTGCACACTGTCAAGTAGTTAATATATATGACATATTAGTTTTGCTCACTTAAGGCTTTGACCCAGCTTCATGAAGACAATATTGATATTTCATGTTCTCACAGATAAAGAAAGCCAGCGGGAGAAAGAGAAGCTTGAAGCAGAGCTGGCTACTGCTCGCTGTACCAATGAAGACCAAAGGCGACACATTGAAATCCGAGACCAGGCATTGAGCAATGCCCAGGCGAAGGTGGTGAAACTGGAAGAAGAGGTAGGTGTCCTCAGGTAGCACATGAGCCTGAGAGTAGGAGGTCTGGGGAGCTCCTGGCCTTCTCATCCTTTTGAATATGCAGCTTACACAGTCTTCCCACAGAGAGAGGGGCCATCTTTGGCTCCTGGTTATAACTGTGCCCACACAAATGGGTTGATTTTGATGTCATTTTCCTTCTACTGGTTCCTTTCATTTCTTCTATAATATAAAATTATTACAATCAAAGGAGGCAATTTTCATTCTGCAATTCATTTATTAAATGCTTTTCATAACCTAAGTTCTCCCTAATACCTAGCCCTGCCTTAAAGCTTTTTTTTTTTTTTTTTTACTGAACTTTAAAGCCTTGTTTAGAAAGAACTATAGAATGACTCCAGGTATTTTCAAGTCCTCCAATGATCTTGAAACTGAAACGGTCCTATTCTCCCCACACCCAATGGGAAGTCAATCCTGTCCCTTGTCTTAGGTCAGAAATGCATCTTGATGGCCACATCTTTTGCTATTGAATTTGACAGTATGGTTTGGAGATGGAGGTCTGACAACAAAGTAAGAGCCACGGAGAGGTTACAGTTTCTGTCAGGAGAATGCATCGGTAAAGATCTTAGAGATTAGTTTTTAAGAATATTATTACGTGGTATGCCTGAATTTGCCAGCTATTTGTATGAGTGTATGGAACCATCTCTTAACAAACACAGGGGTCCCTGAGCTATTAAAAATGTGATTTAAAGATGTATTTGATTAGTCTCCATGGAGAAGTTTCTCTATTGCCACACTAAACTGTTCCTGTGAAAAAGAGGAAACTTTGCCATTAATTAATTAATCCTGAATGCTGTTTGTGATTGTGCTAGAGTACAGTTAACAACACTGAACTTTTGGGAATGAGTATATTCCGGCAAAGATGTGATAATGAAGTGTAAATTGACTAAGAAATTCAAATCTTAAATTCTATCTTGAAATTTGAATTGTTTTAAGAGAAATAATAACTTTCATGGATCTCTAGTAGGAAGCCACTTGGGCAAGATAGCAAATTTAAGGCCAGCTTAAGTTACATAGTGAAACATTTTCTGAAAACAATAGTAATAGCCCCCATTTTCTTACAAGTTGAAAGCCTTATGAAGTCAAAACAAAATAAAATTGTAGTTTTAGCAACTAAATGGCATTGTGGCTCTTGTATATGAAATGTCTTCCCTGCCTTCCTTAGTCCCCTGCTTCCTACTTCTCACTAAAAATGGCCCTAGTTGCTAGAGATCTCCAGATGTACAGATTTCCCCTGCTGTTCTCATTGAGCATTAAAGACTCGTTGAAGTTAGGTTGCAGGTTAAGTTTACTAGGAGAACATACCATGTAACCCATGATATCCTTTAGCCTGACTTGCCCGAAATGTTAACTTTTAAGTTGTAGAAAATCAACATAATGTGTTCTACTTCTTCAGTCTTCTGTCTTAGAAACATACTTTTACATTATGGAAAATGACAGCGCCTCAAAGCCTTGTCACATTGCCTTGATATGCCTGATTCCCCAGAAGGCTTATTCAGGATTAAAACTGCTCAGTATGGAATCTTAGAATTCACTAACTCTCTCACAGTTTGATATGGGGTTTTTAGTGTAATACCTTCACAGAATCAATGACTGTGTCTGTCTTATGAATGCCTTTTGTGCTGGGTGTGGTGACACATGCCTGTGAACCCAGCAGTTAGGAGGCAGAGGTAGGTGGATTTTGGGGAGTCCAATAGCAGCTTGGTCTATATAGTGAGTTCCAGGACAGACAGAAATACACAGTGAGAACCTATCTCCAGACACAAAGTGAGAGTGAGGGAGACTGAGATTGATTCATGAGTAGATAAGGTTTTCTTATGCTTGGTGGATATGGCTTAAGGAAAGCCATGTTGGAAAGTAGAGAGAGAGAGACACTGAAAGACCTGCCTGTGTTCTGTGTAAACACATTGAATGGCTCAGGTCAGGCCTTATGAACTTTCCTTATTGCTCAGAAATATGGAGTTTTTCAAGGGCAAAGTTCTCTTGCCTGTTTTGCAAATCAGCTCTCTGAGAGCATTCTCCAAACGGGCCTTTTGGTGACGGGAGGCTTTTCCCAGCTTTTCAAGTTCAGGGTCACTCAGGTAACTAGTTTGCATTGCACCAAGATGGCAGGGAAAATAAGTGTATCGAGTCAAGGACCCTTGGGTTCTTTTATGCCTTCGCCTCTTGAAAGCCCATATGTAGGTACATTCCGTGACATTCACCTCATTTTTCTAATCCTCTGTGCCTCCTGCCTGTAGGCTTCTGCAGCCACTCTTGAAAGCATTCCACAGGAGGGCCACCTCAGACAAGAACTGGTTTCCTAAAGCCCTAACTTTCGATTTATTCCAAGCTCAGTGCAGATGTGAGCTTGTTCCTCTGCGAACGATGCTCTCGTGACATCTACAGAGCTATTCTGCTAGGACAGGCATGAATACATCTGTTACCCTGGCCAGTCATCGTGATACAGACCTTAAAATCAGTCTACAGCCTGGGTAGCCAACAGCCAGATGAGGTAAATGATGTATTTCTGACCTCCTTACCGTTATCTTTTGGGACACATGTGTCTTACTGAAGTTGACACTGATTAAATGTGTCAAAAGAGCTCTGTGTCCTAAAGCAACCACAGTAGTCTCACATTCACAGAGAGCTTCCCCATCCTCTCTAATTTTAACCTCACCGAGGAGTTTCCATGGATGTCTGGCATGTCTTCTCACAAGACTCAAGGCAGCCTGGGTTCCTGGCCAGCTGCTACATTAGGAGAATACAGAGTTGAAGCAGTGGCTTGGGTGATTGTTCCAGGGAGGCGGGGTGGGGGGGTGGGGGGGTGGACTTGGCAAACTCAGATTGAGAAGATGCCGAGGGTACACATAGTGGGCACAGGGGACAGAAACATAAAACAGCAGGTGAGAGGGAGGACTGGGGGAGAGCCAGGGAACTGGATTTGGGGCTATAATCAACACTATGGAGATTGAGGAAGAAGGGGCTAAAGTGTTAACCTGTTCGGCATTAGAGTGGCTGGTGATGATTTAGACTTGCGCTCTTGTTAAGATAGCCCATTCTCAGGCACTTCTCAAATGTTTTATCCCACTGCTACCAGCATTCTTCCTAAGGGCTATCACTTGTCAATCTTTCTATGTCGCTCACTACTAAATTTATTTGGCTTTTTGTTTTGTTTTGTTCTAAAGATAAGTTATGCTATATCATCTCTCTATCACATAATACACCAGATTCCTCCTTTCCAGTAGTAAAGGAAGATGTCTTGTACAAACATTAATATGTTTAACACTCTCCAATATTTTTAACCAGTTGGACTCTGTTGATGAAGTTTAAGCTTATATAATAGTTAAAATGTTATACATTTGAGTGAAGTCTATGACGGTAAACTATGTGTACACTTACGGTTAATAGGATAAGATACATATGCACCCAGGCATTTCCCAGAGTGCTCTGATATTGGACTATCAAATTATTTGAAAAACATTTCATCAAAAGATGAAGATTTTATGCCTATGACAGTGCAGTTTCTTTGTAGTGGGTGTTGGTTGCCTTATCCAGCATGTTCAAAAAGAAGAAATGACCACATACCAAATCGAGATGGGGTGACCTCTTGTAGTTTGTCTTTCACTCATTCCTTTATGACTATGGCTTTTTAAATTCCCAAGGTAGAAGCCTTGGAAGTTTCTTTATTCCCAAGGCAGCAAGTTTCCAGAGGCGGTGTTCTACTCTTTAAGTCTTTTAATATCTACCAGCGGACCACAGACGTTTTGGCAAAGGACAGAGGCAGCTTGCTAATACCAGGCTAGTGTTACCAAATTGCTTCAATGTGAATCCTGACTTAGAGCCGGGTCACTGAGTAAAACTAAATCAGATCAAGCTAAAACTCCTGAAAGCTCATGAGGCAACATAAAAGCTCATTGTATGAAGGAGAAGAATCGAGAAAATATACTGCCCATATGACACTTACAAAATACTGTTTTGTAGGCAATAGAAGGCAAGAGACAGATTAGATATATTCAAGGCACTTAATTTAGTTGTGCGTCAGCCTCAGTGTCCTTGAGAAAATGGGTGCCTCCCTATGTCAGTGTTCTCTCTGATAGTATAATAATTTGTTCACTCTACACATAGCTGTTAATGTGGCTCAATGGTGGAGCACATGCCTGGCACGCACATGGCCTGGGTTTGAACCCGAGTAACAAGAGAAAAAGAAAATGAATAACAACAAAAGATACATTTTCTATTCTCTGGGAGCCTTGATGATAATATTAAACACAGATAAGGCAGGACAGTTAGAGAGAAATCTAGGGAAATCGCCAGCTCCACTAGACCTGCTTCTTGTCTTCCTGTAAAGCAATGAGAAAGCGATGGATTAAAAAACTTCCCTGTGAAGGCCTGAGGCAAGTGATTAGCTTGGGGTGCTCTAAATCTAATTTTGTATATAGCTATCTTTAAAAAATCAGTTTGAAAGACACCCACAGTTGTTGGAAGGAGGGAAATGATGCCGTCACGTGATATTCATTTGTAGGGATCATATTTTCCTGAGTCAGAAGAGGTTATGGGATCTGCCAAATTCTTGGGAATGGGTTCAAGAAGTGCAGTGGAAAAGATGATTGATTTAGCTCCAGAGGATTTGCCTTGTTTGTTATCAAAGTACTTTTCTGCTGTTCTTTCTCCTATGTCTTATAATTTTTAATGATTCCCTTTATGTGTCTGTGCGTGTGTGTGCTTGTGTGTGTGTGTGTGTGTGTGTGTGTGTGTGAAAGAGAGAGGTAGATGGAGAGAGAGAGAGAGAGAGAGAGAGAGAGAGAGAGACTGACTCATATACTCAAGGTTGGTCTTGAACACTTGTTCCTCTATCCTCAGTCTTTGAAGTGAAGGGATTACAGGTAGGCCTGTATCATGATACTTGGATAAGATTCTCCTTTGAAAATGTGTCCTGAATAGGGATGACTTGATACCCTTATGGTGACTTAGCAAAACAAATAAATAGTTAAGAAGCATTCATAAAGAGACAAAAATGTGTGGGCTGAGGATAAGGTGGACCAAAGATGAAGGCAGGGGAAAATAATGGGTTAAGGAGACAAATTGAGAGAATATGGGCTAGAGGAAAGTAAAGGAAGGGAAATATCTTTGACAAGTTTTGAGAACTAGTGCTTACTAAGAAAACTTAAATGGATGGAATGATTTCTTCTAATCACTGGATAACCAGAGGGATTTAGGTTGAAATGATGGATTTACTTGGCTTCTTCTGGGAACTCACGGGTACAGGGCTTGATTAGAAACTCAGAATGACTAATCTGTGGTTTTGAAAACTCATTTTCCACATGAAGACCCGAGCCACTCTTGTGGATTTGGAAACTCATCATTTCCTTGAACACTGAAGACATAAAACATAAATCATCTAGGATTCTATGAGAAGTGTACATTTTTTTTTGCGATCCGCCATAAACACACACACACACACACACACACACACAGAGCATGTTCTTAGTTCTCATCCCCCATAGTTATGACTAGACAATATTCTAGGGCCCTATTTAAGACCTTATTTTATTTAACACTCTTAGATATGGCTCATTGTTGAATCTGAAAAGTGAACTCCTAGGTTTATGAACTATGGAGTTTAAAGACCTGTAGAGATCATCATAAATTCATTATCTGTCTAGTTTAGTGTTTTTTTTTTTTATTTTTAACTTCTTAAAACTTTGTGGGAGAAGGAATTCCTAAGCAGGGAAACAGTTTGGGGTGAAAGACCAAAGGGTATATGAGAAGCAGAAGTATTGTTATGTAACAATGATGTATCTGTTTTATAGAAAGATAGACATCATGGTAGGTGTAGTAGAATGTACTTGTGATCCTAGCATTCTGGCAGGAGGACCTTAAGTTTGAGGTCAGCTTGGGCAGTTTAGAAAAACTCTTGTCTCAGACAAACAAACGAGTGGTGTAAGGTGGACAGCCATTTCTCTCAGAGAAACATCAGAAATAAGAAGAGATGAATACAGACAGACAGAGCTCTGTTTTGTATAGAATTCTAAAACACACATATACCATAGAGGAGATAGGCGATTCAACCAATCCATAGGAGTGACCCCCTAAGTGTCTCCACAAAACATTAGGACTCTGGAATACAGTTTGAAGTTTTGAGAACCTTCAGAGATGGATGAGTTTTGATTTTTGTTTGTTTGTTTTGTTTTGTTTTTGTCTCTAAAATCCCATGCTGGCACTAAACAGTAAATAGTTTTGATTTTTTGAGGCCATTGTAGGGATGGTTGCAACTGTTGATACTCAGTCATAATGGCTGGAAGGCAGCTGTCAACACTTTGTGGCCTGGCATAGTAGTGGCCATTTTGCTTTACTGGTTCCTGAACTTCCCCTCCACATTTGTTTGCTAACAAACCGAGACTCTGAGGCAGAGAATGGGGAAATTGTCATTCTTAGCCACTGAGGACTAGAACTGAAGTCTCCTCATTGCCTCTGTGTTCCTTTATTTTTCACTGTGCTGTCAAGTAGAGGTTTTCATGTGGATATATGATGGGAAATGGGATGGGGAGAAAGAGGAGACAAGGTCTTTTGTTTCTTCATTTAAGGGTCTTTGTTAGAGGCAACGCATTTCTTTGTCATGAAGTAGAAGCCCTCTCCCCGCAAACAATAGCATTTTCAAGGAAATATTGTTATTGTAGATACTCAATGATCCCTTCTAATTGTATCTTCAATAAACAGTTTTGCTCTATACATTTACACTTAGTTCCTTCTTTGCATAAACTATTTGAGGCCTAGTATTTATCTGATTATTTTTTATTAAATGATATTATCCTCTGTGTCGGTCACTAAGACAATGAGAAGCACATTAAGGTTATTTGTGATGAACATTCACAACTGAGACCATTAGAACCTGTCTGACTTGGTAATGACTTTCTTCCCTAAAGAAAAAGGAAAACAAAACAAAACAAACACCAAGGACATTTTAGAGCAGATGCTCTTCCAAGCACTTTCCGTGTTATCTCATTTGATCCTGATAAAGGAACAGGCTACATTATTGCTGTATCTATATTATTGACTAATGAGTAATAAAGGCTTGGGGGAAATCAAAACTGAAGGTCAGAGAGATTTAAGCACCTTTTCCTTAAGTTGCAGAGATCTTAAATGAGAATGCCAGGATAGGGACTCAGGCAATGAGAACTTAGGACATTAGATTGCTACTACCTGTATGTTCTTTACATAAGAAAGAAGCAGTAATATTTCCAATGGCCTTGAAAGATAAAATTGGGGGGTCTACTGTTGCAATTAGTAATCTAATATTTGAGGAGCTTAACAGCATAGATAACTGTAAGAGAGAGGCAGAGAAGACAAGGGAGGTAAAAGTAAGATACATAAAATCTAGGATAGTAATGAAGGTAAAGCGCATGGGTTGTGGTACTTAGAGATGAGCTACAAAATGTGGAGTATGTAACTTAGAAGATGGCTGAGTTAGTAAATTACATTGATAAAGCGCTGCATGGGCAGCATTCAAGAATTGTCACTTTCCATTGTGACATACCTAGGGGTTAAGTGCTTCCCAGGTGCTTGTGGTGTTTATGGTGTTTGCTATAATCTCCCCTTGACAGGGAGAAAGAGAGGTATGACAGCAATAATGGTCTTTGTTTTTCTTAACTTGCTCTGCAGAATTGGTCTAAATTATATGCCTGTTTTCACTAAACTCAGAGAACATCCTCATCCCACGTTGGTTTTCTCATTCAGGGGGTTGGCTTAGTGACTCCTCTTTCTGGGAGTGCTTTTCATAGGATATTTACTTTTCCGTTTTGAGAAAGGCAGGGCATAGGGAGATTGGCATGATGCTGGGTTGCTTGCTTTTTAGTTTTCAAAGCTTACATTGCTGTATTTCACTATCAAGGCAAGAACGGCATGCTGTCTATGTTTAATTGCCTTTAAGTATAACTGCTGTAAGCCTTCGTAATTATAGTTCACATTCTCTACATTAGCATAGAACTGCTCCCTTAGGATTTTCAGCATGATTCACAAATAATGCATTCAACTCTAAATAGCTCAGGAACATTATGGAACCCCAAAGGTGAAGGATAAAGAACGATTCCCCACACACACACACTTTGGTACCGAATGCCTAGCAAATAGCAAGGCAGAGGCTTCCCTGCCCCAAATGTCTTGCTGTGCTAGTCCAAAAAGAAACATTTAAGCATATTGAGAGGCAGGATATGATGACTTATTTGTTCATTTTATATCCTTGGAAATGATCTTAAATAGCAAAACATCTAGACTTAAATCTGCCTCTGTTGGGTTGCATGCAGTGCTAGATTGAATGAGGCCTGTCTTGGAAGGAAATGTCAATAAAACACTGAAACAGTTTACCAAGTTTTGCCTTCTCATGGCCAAAGGAGATGCATAGGTCTGGAGGCAGGAAGATAGAAGATGGGTTTCCTGCCCCACAGAAAAAGCGCAGGAATTCGAACACGGAAAGAGGATGATTTGAAACAAATATTGTTTCCCTAGGAGAGCAGAATTGTGATGGAGGCTCATTGCCGTGAAGGAGATAACTAGTTTCGGCACCGAGAAGTCCTGATGGGTCCTGTTGGCTTCATCAAAGCCATGTGGACAATGTTGGTAAAATGAGCAACTTGTTATATTGCAGCTACCCACTGAAGTCACTCAAGGCTTAGGAATTACCCACAGTCAAATGACTGGGTTTAGTTTTTTAGTACAGGTTAGCAATAATACTTTAACTCTTAATCTTAGGGGTGAAGATTATCCTCGAAGGGAATGGTAATGGCAGCTGTCCCTCACTTGGGAGGATTTCTATTTTAGAAAGAGGCTACAAATCGGTCTCCTAGGATTGGCTGATGCTGAACAGGTGTTGTGAGAAGCAGAGTCTGTTCCTTTGCGAGCAAACTGTTAAGACTGCCTGCCCATTTCCCAGTTCTCTTGGATGAGATAGTATGACTATCTCATTTAAGGCTCTCTAATCACTTCCTCCCTTGTTGCTGCCGAGCCAGGATTTGGCTCGCAAGTTAAACGGGCACAGAGAACTCACATTCTTATTTCCAGTTATCTCAACTTTTTCTTTGGTATATTAGACTTGCACATCTGGAGAACCATGATTTACTCAATCATTCACTGAGATATAGGTTGATTCATTTGAGTATTTAGGGATCCTTGGTTCCAGAATAAAAGTAAAAAGTGTACAGTAATCAACCTCAACACGGGAAATAAGTCCCAAATCATTTGTTGTTTTTTTTAATTAAAAAATATGTGAGACACTGCTGGTTCTGAAACCAAAAGGCATTTGTACCATCACAGGGCATAACCAATTAGAGAAGCAGCAGTTTTCCAAGCAAGCCAATGGGTTATTTTGGATCATAACTAGGGCTATTTTACAGAAAGACTTTTCAGGCTTCTTTATATCTTTAGTAGCCCCTTTCTACAGCCCCATTATAAGAAAGGAGACAGTATTTTAAAGGGCTATGGGCTGGTGAAAAGTCTCAGTAGGTAAAGGGATTGCCACCAAACCTGACAACCTCAGTTTGATACCTGGAAACCAAATGGTGGAAGGAGAGAGAAAATCTAGGCTCACAAGTTGTCTCCTGACTTCTATATACCCACTGAGGCATGTGGGCATGTGACTATATATATATATATATATATATGCATGAGCATGTGTCTCTCCTCTCAATCTCTCCCTCTCTCCGTCCTCCCCCCACACACAAATAAGCAATGTAAAGACAAAGAGGTAGGCTTCTTTACCAGGTAAAACTGAACATTGTTCTTTTTTCTCCTCCCACCCTTTTAGCATTTATTAAGTTTGAGAACTAAAATGAAACATACTTTGCCTCAGACATCCTCATTTATAGTAAAGAGCAGAGGTGAGGGCAACCAGAAGGGGGGAACTGGCGATCCTGATGTCTAAGGTATTGTTTTGAGGGGCATAGCCTTGGGGAAGACAAGCCTTTTTGGGAAGGAAGAAGGGGTCAAGAGAGGCTCCTCTCTTCCTTGCCATTATGTGTACAAGATATGCATGGCAACCAGCTGCGTATTCCAAGCGTTGTCTCATGGTTTGTTCTTTTTGAAACAGGAGGAAATCTCAGAAAAAGGCTGGATTTGGGGGTTTCGTAACTGACTCTGTTGCCATCTTTTCTTTCCATTTGCAAATCTGCCACCCTGCATTTCCAGCTAAAAAAGAAGCAAGTGTACGTCGATAAGGTGGAGAAGATGCAGCAGGCCCTAGTGCAGCTCCAGGCAGCCTGTGAGAAACGCGAGCAGCTGGAGCACCGACTCCGGACCCGTTTGGAGAGGGAACTGGAATCCCTGAGAATCCAGCAGGTACCGTGCGACTTCCTGGGGATGGCCCGAAATGATAGATCAGTGGAATGATTCTGCCCCAGTCTGGCTTCCCGAACCATGATGTTTATTAGGGTTACTTACAGAAATACTGGCGAGGGGCTACTTACAGAAGTACAGGTGACTCCAGTGCAGCTGGAAAGCTTGCCCCAGTGTGGGTGATGACTCACTACAGCTGAATTGCTAAAGATCCCTGCTCAACTTTCTGGCTGCTCTGCTAATCACTTTTTTTTTCTCTCCAGCAATTGTTACTGCTTATGTAACTCCAGGGTGTGGGGAGGGGACTTAGAATTCTTGTGTTAGGTATCTTAGCCCTGGAAATATGGTTTACTTCTTTACTCCTTGAGGCTTGTAAATTCCATTTATTCCCGAGTCTTCCTTACCAGGTATGGGATGAAGGAAAGGAAGAAAAGAAATGCCATTATTCCTGGGTGTTAACTAATTAATTAATTTATTTTACTTGGTGTTTGGCAAAAACACATATGGCATTTAAATGTTTTCTCATCTTTACATTTTCACCATCTCCCCGTGTTACTGCAGAAGGCTTTGCCAGGATAAACACAAAGCTATCTATTTCCTTAGCTTCCTCTGCCAGCAAAATCCATCATAGTCTCTTACACCTTTGACTTTTCACTTGAACCAGAACAAGAGACCCTACAGGAAGTGAGATAGCTACATACCTAGATCCTTGGATGGTTTTGGACCTTGGGCAGATCTTCTGTTTTGTTTTAGTTTGAGACTAGGTCTCATGTCATCCCAGCTGGCCTACAGCCCAGTCTGTGCAGGTATGCACTACCACGTCCAGCTGGAAGTGCTCCTTAGACATTTTCTGGTCATACTACTTATTGATTTAGAGGAGGAAAAAAATCAAGACCCCCTCTCCCCATAAAATGTTGCACAACTCACCAAAGATCTCATAAATTAGGAACAGTTTTAGAATCAAATCATAGGTTTCAATTTTTTCATTTCCCTTGCACTTTATTGTCAAGTGAAGGTTGCTGTTTTTATTTCATTAATCTAATTTCTTATGTTGTTTTTATTTCATTAATCTAATTTCTTAACAACATGGCAATTGATAAGGTAGATTCCTTTTCTGATCAAGGGAGGTTCATATTGCAAGTCTATGTCCTGTGGAGATCTAAATTCTCCTTCCTTGTTTTGAATCAGTATTCAAGCTCGAGGTTGGGATTAACTTAGTGATGGAACACCTTACCAGTGCTCACAGCACAGAAAGAGGAACCTCAGGTTGTTTGAGGCCTGGAGAGAAGGCTCCATGATAGAGTGCTTGCCTGGTATGTGCAAATCTAAGTTAGATATCTACCACTATGCAAACAGGTAGACAGACGAACAAAATACCTTGGGTAAACTTGTCCTTATAAAATTAAAGCTCTTAATATTGGATTTGGTAGGAGAACTTTGTCAGGGGGTTCCTGAGTTTAAGGCCAGCCAAGGCTACAGGTGAGATCTTGTCTTAGAAAGTCATCACTATTAAGTAAAGAGATATAAATAAGTAAATCATAAATGATGTTCAAATGGACGTTGGACACTGTGGTTGTTGTTTCACTAATTTGAAGGGCCCTGCTGTCTCCCTTCACAGCGCCAGGGCAACTCGCAGCCTACCAGTGCTTCAGAATACAATGCTGCTGCACTGATGGAGCTCCTTCGCGAGAAGGAGGAGAGAATTCTTGCCCTGGAAGCAGATATGACAAAATGGGAGCAGAAGTACTTGGAAGAGAATGTGATGAGACATTTTGCTCTGGATGCTGCTGCAACTGTGGCTGCGCAGAGGTAAGTAGTGGGTAGGAGGACCCCTAGTTAAGAGGATGGGAAAACCAGGTATGGAAATTCATGCAGAGATTTCCCGGTCTTTCGTCTCCTTCCATACTCTTTCCCCCACCCCACCCCCGCCCCAGTTTCTCTCAAATATATTTTCTTTCTTTCAATTATACAAGGACTGGATGGCTTTGAGGACAGAGGTTAAAGGACTTAAAAATGTTTACTCTATGGACGTTTTGGAATCATAGTTGAGTTGGCCTTAGTGAGCTGGAGCATTTCAGGTGGGCTTGGCTAAGTATTTGGACACGTTGCCCCTATTAGCCAGGTGTGCATGCTGTTTAGTCTCAGCACCAAAGTGAAATCGCCTCCTGAGAAATTCCACTCAGAAAGCAAATGCCACTCGGGAGTAGCTGTTGCTATTTGATAGCTCTGGCTCTTCCTGGAGATGTGGCGAATATGAGTCCACCACTGCCCTTTGAGAAGTTCTATATTTGAAGACCACATTCTTTGTATTCCTGAACTCATCACATATAAGGAGACTCATTCTGTCTGGTACCATAGAACAAAAAATGGCAAAAAAAAATGTTATTTCTGGTTTCTTAGGCACCTTCTTTGTATATTATTTAAAAAAAAGATTAACTTTTTAGGAAACAATTGCTCTTCAATAGTTTCACTATGTTGCAACTCTTCATAACTATTAGCTGGGAAAGAAACAACCCAATTATTATCTGGTGATGGCTTAGGTTATAATAATGGACAGAGCCTGAGCATAGACTTGAGTGTTGAAAATGGTGTAGAGTATATTGCACCCAAACAGGCTTCCTCCAGAACGTTAATAAAAACAGCAGAGTTTTTTTTTTTGCATTCTTCCAAACATGGTACATCAGTAGAGTCCAGCACTTGCTAGACATTGGGCAGTGATCAGGGTGCACAGTGGATCATGTGCGCTGTGGCCTGGCACGTTCTCAACCTGCTCGTGATTCTCCATGAGCACCCCTTTCCTCCTCCATGTGATCATCCTGTTTCCAGATAACCTTATACCTTTTGATGGACTGAAGCTGTCTTTGGCTTAATCTTGAGGTCTTCATGAGCCGAAGCTTCCCTGGCTTTGTCTCCTGAGAAAAGCATGCTCAGTCAAAGCCAATGTCATAGTGGTGGCCAAGGAAACTCCAGCTGTGTCAGAAGATGGTCACAATGCTTGGGGGCAGATTTGAAGCAGAATGTAGTTTCGGATTACCAAGTAGCTCCCAAAGAAGTGCAGAGCTATTTGTGAAAGACGGATGCTGAAAACCTAGTAATGGTGAGCCAGGGAGATAGATGCAGGGCAACATTGTCAGCTTTATACAGATGCCTTGGGGTGATATAGCTCGTGATGGTGCAGGGCATGAGAAAATGTTTGAAGGCAGTATCTTGGGGCTGACTACAGAATGGTCTCCAGGGCAAAGTACAGGATAGCTAGAAAGATGCTTGGCAGGAGGGGTCATTATATTAAGACAGAACGCTCACTCCTACTTTCCTGTCTTGAAGGCACTATGTAGTGAGAGAATTCCTTTACAGGCCTATATGCAAAATATGTTGGCTTCTATGAATTATATTTGACTTAAATTGAATTGCTTTATATTACTAGGTGGCAAGTGTTCAGGTAACCACTGGATTCAGCAAAATATGTATGATTATCATTTAATATTCTAAAACCCAGTCTGTTCTCAGTGTTCCTAGCTAGTAGGAACACCTTTTACCTGCAGAAAACGTTTCAAATCTGAAATGTTTATAACTTATCCAGACAGCAGGAGAGAATGAGAGGGAGATTGTACTGAACGTGCTGTGACATAAATGAGTTACACTAGATGATTCCCCCACGTCCTTCTGTGCTGTATTTCCGAAGACAGGATCATTCTACTTTGCTATACAAAGTGGTTCCCTCTTCTTCATTCTTCATTCGATGACGAATTTGGGGAGAAACAGCCAGAAAACATTGTATGTTAACTTACAGGCTTTTCTATCTACCTTGCCCAAATCTCTTCGCATTACTTCTCTATTTGTTACCCCCCACCAACCAGCCTAAAGGTAGACATGAAGAGTCTGTCCTGTGATCACTTTCTATCGTGGAAAGCTATATATATATATTTTATTCAATGCAGTTTGTAAATGCCTGGAATACTGGCTGCATATGAAAAGTGCTCAAAATTTAATTAAGAAAGGAAAGAAGAAAAATGGGAAGGGACAAAGAAGGAAGGAAGGAAAGGAGGTGGAGGGGGATTTTTTTTCTAAATGTGTAACTTATATTGACAAATTTAATTAGTAGTACATTTTAAGACACTGCCTGGTGTCTGCATATTCTATCAGCATCTCAATTTAAAATATTTTAAACTTCACAGGTCTATGATAGGTAGCTCACAGGTAAGCAACATGTGTCATAATTCAGTCACCCTATTTGAATGATGTCAATAGCAGAAATGACTATTTTCAGCTAAAATGTTAGTCAACACAGTAATAAATTAATTAACTTCAAGTGTATGATTTGAATTTTGGAAAATGAATACAACAGTGGAGCTTCTACCAAAATCAAAATAGGAGGCACATTCTCACATGACCTTATGTCCCTTAAACTTGATGCTTTCCTCCCTAGACAATGAGTCATCTGGTTCTTGTCATAGAATTACTAACTCCTTTCCTAGAGTGTCAATATAAAAGGAGTCGTACTGATTTTACACATTTTGTTTTACTTCATGTGCTCAGCATAATTATTTTGAGCCTTCCCAGTCGATGAATGTATTAATAGCCCATGCCTTTTTATTTCTGTGTAATGTGCCGTGCAATGGATATAGCATAGATTATTTATCCATCCACCTGATGATGGCTATTTGGATTATTTCCAATTTGGGACCTGTACTTATAATGAAATGCAAATTGTAATCTAAGAGTAAAAAGAATTTATTTTCTTGGGTTAGAAGGCATACTAGGGTGATCTGTTTATACCCCTTCTAGTACTTTGATTCTGACTAACCTTTTGTCAAGGGGAAGTTTTTGAAAACTGACTTCAAGCAGGAATAGTGGACTAGAAGTGTCCAGGAGTAGATGGTGATCCTGAGCAGTAGTGTACATAGGTAAATGTATTCAGTGAAAAGGAAGGAAAGAGGGGGAGAAAGAAAGACTATATTGAAGGCTCATGGCTTCTCTAGAAAGGTAATTTAATTTTTTCTTATTTAAAATAAGTACCTAAGGTGGTGGCGGCACAACACCAGTACACAAGAGGGCCAGGGAGAAAGTCTATGAGTTCAAAGCCAGCCTAGGCTTTATAAAACAATGTATAAAATAAAATAGTTTTTTACATTTAATAATTTTTATCCAAAGGATATTAGAAAATATCTTTTATTGGTCAAAAATAGGCAGTGCTCTTCTGAGGACTTTAAATTTGTTGCTTATCCTTAGGTGCTGTCATGCGTTCTCTTCTCAGGCCCAGAGGAATTATAACATCTCTAAATTTAAACAAAAGGGCACAAAAGTCAGGATTTAAATCAACATTTTCTCACTTTACCGGTCTCTGAGATGTGGGGAACTTGGTATCATTAGCTGTTCAATAAAGAAAGTATTAATTGAGGCTATTACCTAGGCACCTGGAAGCTTTATGAATAATCACACCATCATTCCCTGCAGTCAGCCTCGGAGTTAATGTGTCTCTAGAGAATCTAGGTGCTTAATATGATAAATGGAAATCCCTACCAAGAAGTTCTTATGCATTCCCTGAAGACCAGATTTGGCAATACAGATTTTGAGTTCAAGCTCATAAATAGTGAATTTATGCCTGAAGAGCAGAAAAAAAAAAGATAATACGATAACCAACCCATCAACCATGAATTATCCTGTTATGTTGGATTTACTGAATTGGGTTGTTAACTGTACTTGGAATGTTCAGAAAAGGAGGAAGTAAAGAGAGCTCAGGAAGAAGACACATACTACACATGGCTTTTCTCAGCTTCTATATTCTGCTTCTCAGTCTGTATTCTGCTATAGTTACCTGGTTTTCTACTATGACTTCTCTGAAATAAGAAAAATGATGTAATAGTTGTTCTGACATCTCTGAAATTAAATAGAAAATCTCGAGTAACTTACTGGATCTTGTCTTATGGACGTTCTCAAGGCAAATGGACATCAATAGCTCTGAAATCTAAAGTCATCAGCACTTTCCAAAAACTCTGTTTTCCTATGACAACCAACAGTAGTCCATGATTTGAATTACAAATGTAATTCTCATTTATTCTTTCATCTCCGTAATGCTATCTCATTGACATGGTCTCCCAAGTTCAATCACATCCACCTCCTACAGACTGTTCCCATTTCCCCTTCTATGTTACGGTTTGTGTTTTCATTATTGCCTGATGGGATTACTTCATTCACCTTCCTTACTGGTCTCTTGATTCAAGTACCTCTCTCTTCTAGTCCAACCATAACATTTCCACAACAGATAATACTATTGTCTTAAAGCCTGGCACAGGTCCTTTCCTTCTCCAGAAAAAGCTCTAGCAATTTTCAGTGCCTATTAAAGTCCAAACTCATTCCTGTAGTGGTTAATTATTTATCTTTTGTCTTCCATTGCAAGTTTCCTGCAGCCAGGGACTAATCATTTCCACGTGTTTCTCTTTTCTGGCCTCCCACAATGTTCCACTTATGGTAACATTCTTTTATTAAATAAGCAGCAGAATGCTACCCAGAGGAAAATACGAAGCATATTTATTGATTGATTTTTTAAAAAATAATTTATGTATTTACTGAATTTTTAAAATTTCTTTTATTTTTTATAAAAAGAAAACAAACTATCTTTTGTCATTTTACATACCAATTCCAGTTCCCACTCTCTCCCCTCCTCCCATCTCCACCTACCCCCTACCCCACCCCCATCCACTCCTCAGAGAGGGTAAGGCACATTGCTTTGGGGAAGGTCCAAGGTGCTCCCTACTATATCTAGGCTGAGCAAGGTATCCATCCAAAGAGAATAGGTTTCCAAAAGGTCAGTACAAGCAGTAGGGGTAAATCCTGATGCCACTTCCAGTGGCCCTGCAGTCTGCCTCAGCCATACAACTGTCACCCACATTCAGATGGACTAGTTTAGACCAATGCTTGGATCTATGCCGGTTCTTTACCTGTCTGGCTGGAGTTTGTGAGCTCCAGTTAGCTCAGGCAGACTGTTTCAGTGGTTGTCCCCATCAGGGTCTTGACCTTTTGCTCATATTCTCACTTCTTCCACTCTTCACTTGGACTTTGGGAGCTCAGCCCAGTGCTCTGCTGCAGGCCTCTGCCTCTGTTTCCATCAGTTCCTGGATGAAGGTTCTATGGTGATATTTAAGATATTCATCAGTCTGACTACAGAGCAAGTCCAATTTGGGCACCATCTCCTCTATTGCTTAGGGTCTTATCTGGGGTATCCTTGTGAATTCCTGGGAATTTCTCTAGTGCCAGGGTTCTTGCTAGCCTCATAATAGCTCCCTTACTCAAAATATCTCTTTCCTTGCTCTCATCTCTGTCCTTCCCCCCATGTCAACTATCCTGTTCCCTCAAGTTCTCCTCTAACCTCCCCTTCCCCTTCTGCCCTCCCTTCTCCCCCACCCCCATATTCCAAATTTTGTCAGACGTTCTTATCTATTTCCCATTTTCAGGTGGATCCATTTTTTTCCCTTAGGGTTTACTTTGTTATTTAGCTTCTCTAGGATCATGAACTATAGGCTCAATATCTTTTGCTTTATAGCTAGTATCCTGATTTTAAGAAACTATTTTTGATCTTTTAAGATGGGGGTCTCACTATGTGACCTTGCCTGGCCTAAAACGTGTTATATAGAGCTTGTCTTAGAGTGATCTCATTGCCTCAGCATCCGAAAGGGCTAGGATTATAGGCATGAATCACCATACTTGAAGTTTAAATGTCCACTAAGTATTTTAAATAGGACTGGGCTGTGGTGGCCCACACCTTTAATCCTAGTACTCAGGAGACAGAGGCGGGTGGATTGCTATCCTCTACAGAGTGAGTTCTAGAACAGCAGAGGCTACACATAGAGAAACCCTATCTTGAAAAAAAAAGTATTTTAATTAGGAAATCATGAGTGACAATCTCAAAAATACTAAAGTTTGGATTGTGCTATGAGAGAAAAGAAGAAGAGATAATTTGGGGGATATTGACAAACATCCTTTTATTTGAGACTTTGAGATGATGGTATATCTGGTTCTGATGCCTGTGTTGTGCATACTGTTTTCAGACTGCAATAAGTATCTTCTGATATTCTGGAGGGCAATCGGAGAGTACTGGAAGTTGTTCCTTCAAACGCTGTGCTAGATTGCATTTGCAGAGCCATTGGCTTCATAGCTCTGGTCTTTTACAAGGAAGATTGATGCTGCGCGCTGTCCTGGCAGCCCTGTCGGAATTCACTAAGTGCCCCACATTTTCAGGCTCCATTCCTGAGGAGTTCACAGTGTCCATATCAATTAGCCAGCCGGTCTCTGTGTACCCAAACTGGTCTTTTATGCAATGAAAATGGCAGTAGGCCAGCACTATTTCCCCCAGTGACAAACTGGACGTTCAAGCCCCCAGTGTCTGTAGACACCACACACTTTTCAGGAGGCTTGGCTCTAAAGTGTTAGCCTTCAGTTTCCCTTGGCACTCTGTTAGGTCAGGAATGGGCTTCAGGATTACACCAAGGGGTAGAATGTCTTAAAGTCGTAATACCCACTTTTTGTTATTCTCTTTCTACTTCTGCTCTTCTCAATATTAAAAAAAAAAAACATTGTTGAGTACATTTATTGTGCCTGATGGTATATGTTTTTACCTGAATAATTTTGTTTTACATCAAGTAGAAGGAAATGTCATTTCTGTTGTGTTTTTGCATATGAGGAAGAATAAGCATAAAACATGTAACTGACTTTTGGAGATCTGAAAGTTTGTTAGTGGCAGAGTATTTGTGGAAGTTTAGATGTGATCCTGGGCCTGTTTATAGGAAAAGCCTTGATATCAAGTACGTAGTGCTGGTTTCTCTCAGATAACACAGTGAGATTGTGAACAAGTGAATTGCACTGAAGGAATATAGAATTTGGGGATGTTAAAATAGCTTGAATTTGCCAAATGATGACAGCAACTGTATCCCTCCTTCTTGCCAATTCCAATGAATGGTGTCGACTCTGCAAGTGAGCTCTAGGCTTTGGGACAGCAGTGGCTTTTGCAGAGGCCTCTCGAACTTCCCCAAGCTGGACGTTAACTTACTACCTGTTGACTCCTCTGTTATTATATTGTACCTAACATGCACTCATCATAATCTTAATGCCAAGAAAATATAGCTATCTAGCTTCCAGCAGATAATATACCTAGGATATGGGAGGAGTATGGTGAAGCAGGGCCAGTTCATCATTCTTCAGTCTATTGTCCCGATGTCCTGTTAATCTTTGTAATCCCATATGTCTTCCCTCAATCATAATACCCATCTCTTTCCCTTAGTCCTTATCTCTAGTTCTCTGTCCTTTGTCTCTCTTCCCCTCCCCATCTCTGCCTCTGCCATTCTCTCCTATGCACACATGTTTCTTCTCAATAATAGTCGATGAGTTAATGGCCTGAGACAATTTCAGATGGAACCTGATGACCCCTTGCCCAGCTGGGGCTCTGGCAAGAGGACAGTTGCTTAGTTGGTAGGAGTTCATGCATTCCGTGATAGAATAGTTCCAATGTAGATTAGATAAAGAACCAAATAGCACCGAATCAAAGGCCCCTTTTGTTAGTTCCTGGGCGCAAACTGTGTCTGTTGTTTGTTACCCTCATATGTAAATGCTACTCAACTGTCACAAATCCTCCCCAGCAACCCTCCAATTTCTTCCAAAGTTTAACCTTTCCACTCTGTGACTGTTAGGAGAATAAAGTGGACAGTGTGTCAATTCCTCTTGCTATTTGGGGACCTAAAATGCTGTATGAGACGGCTGCTAGAAAATTGGGGGAGACGTGCTTATCCAGTTCCATATAGCCAGTGTATACATATTTAACCAAATCCCCACTTCGGCAGCCATGTCCATGCCAGTGTCTGCTACCCTGAAATCTTCCTTGCTGAAAGCTGCTTCCAGTAAGTCCCTCAGAAACCAACCATTCCTATTGAGAGTCAGTTAGTTTAAAGCCTTTCAGCAAAACGTCCACTGACTTAGGATAGAGAATGACATCTATTCATTCTGAGGCCTGTTCATCATCATCACTGCCCATTTTCCTCCACAGAGACACTACAGTCATTAGCCACTCTCCTAACACCAGCTATGACACAGCCTTAGAGGCCCGCATCCAGAAGGAAGAGGAAGAAATCCTGATGGCCAACAAGCGTTGCATGGACATGGAAGGAAGGTAAAATCTGGATGTGGACCCAGATGGATTGAGAAGTTGAAGTTGAGACCAGCTAGATCAATAGAGAAGGACAAGAAAGTTTATTCATAAGTGATGAACTAGATTGTGTTGTCCCCTCCCCCTTTCACTCCTGCTAATTGATTACCTAAGGTTTGATGTGATGGCCATTATAATGAACATTCAATTATGCAATTCCAAGTAGGATTGGTTTCCCCTGGATTTTGTAATTGTTTTCATTTGCATTCTGCTAGATCTGATTTTTGACATTCCTACTCTGAGGTGTTCTTCATAACACTACAGCTCAATTCTATAATAGAGCTGATTTCTCAAGAAAACATCTGTTCACACTGAGAGAAATTCAGCATCCAGTGACTTTTTTAGTGTCATTTACATTTTACCTGAAGATCATGTATTATTAGTAGAATGCTCCATTTTCTCACTGAATGTACTGTTAGTATGGAAGAGCTCCTTCAGCAAAGAACAACATCTTAGATCTATAGCCTTTCTGTTTGCTGGTATTTGACTTTGATTTTCTGATGTGCAGCAGAAGTTCTTATATATTCTCTTGTATCTCCTTAGCCATCCATAGAATGTATTATTTTTTTCTTTAAAGCTCTAATGTACTGACCCTTCCTTCCAACTCAGACAACACTTAGTAGAAAAGATGATGGGAATGCAAATCCACTTAGGCAGTGAGATCAGAACACAGAGGTAGCAACCACGTTTCTGTATGACCTTTCTCTCGCCTTTTAGGATTAAGACGCTCCATGCCCAGATTATTGAAAAGGATGCTATGATCAAAGTGCTGCAGCAGCGCTCCAGGAAAGAGCCAAGTAAGACAGAGCAGCTGTCATCCATGAGGCCAGCAAAGTCTCTGATGTCCATCTCCAATGCTGGATCAGGCCTGCTTGCCCACTCCTCTACCCTGACTGGTACTCCCATCATGGAGGAGAAGCGAGATGATAAAAACTGGAAGGGGAGCCTAGGTAATGAAAATGAAAGCAAACAGGGAAGTGCACAGTGATGTACTTAGAAAGTGCCTCGCCTGTGCTACACACAGCAAGGAGAAGAGACAATGATTCAGGTTCTAGAGAGAAGAATTCAGGGTCACTTTTGCCCCTGATGGAACAAGCTACATGCCCAGGAACTCTGAAGTCTCATGGCAAGAATATTAAGTGAGGCCAAAGCCTGAAAAGCAAACTGAGAATCCTGAGTTCCTTGCAGATGGGAAGGAAGACAACTTGAATTTTATGTAAAAAAGAAAAATTCAGATTTGGCTTTTGCCACATGGGAACTTTGTTCAAAACTGAAATGGCCTTCATCTCAGGCAAAATTCAAAATTACAGCATTGCTGTGTTCCTTCCTTTCCTACAGAAAAAGGACCCAAAGTTCTCTTTAAGCTAATGGGTTCAGGTGGCAGCTTTTGTTACCAGACTGTTCCAACATGAGAACAGAATGTGCTTTTATGTCCAATTCCTGTCTGTTTCATCCCCTCTAGTTAAAGCCTCAGAGTCCCATAGATACTGAGACTTTTTTTTTTGACCCCAAGGAAGCAAACAAATATATATCTCAAATCTTTTGTTGTTTTTATTGCCTTTCCTGGTTCTCTGACTTGCAGTATCCTTTAGTTTGAGTAAGCATTCTGGGAGCCATTGTCATGGTTGGCACTGTAATTTACACAATGAAAAGCACCCTCGTGGGTATCCATACAGATTCCCCATTTTCCTGGGTTATTTTCACCTCTCTGGTAATATGGGCCATTAATATTACTGGAAGAGAATAGAACTCTGATGAGTTGCTCTGCCACAATCACCAATGGGGAGAAAATTGATCAGCTCTCAAGGACACACACAGCTTTAATATGTTGTGTTGAGACTTTGATAATGAAGACGAGAAGGGATCCTCTAAGTCCAAAACCAACCTTTAGTTCTGGTGGGAAATGGAGCATCCCAGAGGTTCACAAGAAGTAAAAACAAATAGTTTTCAAAGAAAAATGTCATATATTTTCTTTTCCTGAACTCAGACAAGGGTGAATAGTTAATCCGTGTCTGGATAGGAATCACCTACTTTTCTCTTGTCCCTCGCTTCATCTGTAGGCATTCTTCTGGGTGGAGACTATCGTGCTGAGTCTGTCCCATCCACACCTTCACCTGTGCCTCCTTCGACTCCCCTGCTCTCAGCTCACTCGAAGACAGGCAGTCGCGACTGCAGCACCCAAACAGAACGTGGATCGGAACCAACCAAAACCGCAGCTGTTACTCCCATCTCTGCTCCGGTTGCTGTTCCAGTTGCTGCTGCTGCCGCCCCTGCTGCTGCCATCACTGCAAGTGCTGCCACCAACACTGCCACAGCTGCCACCAACACCACTATCATGGTAGCTGCTGCTCCAGTTGCTGTTGCTGCTGCTGCTGCTCCAGCTGCTGCTGTTGCCACTGCCCCATCTCCAGCAAATGCTGCTGCTCTTGCTGCTGCTGCTGCCTCTCCAGCTGCACCTGTTTCTCCAGCTGCTCCTGTCTCTCCAGCTGCTCCTGTCTCTCCAGCTGCTGCTGCTCAGATTCCAGCTGCTTCATCTCTTACTTCTGCTACTGTTTCTCCCGCTCCTTCTGCTGCCACTGTCGCTACTGCAGCTACTGCAGCAGCAGCTGTTGTTGCTGCTGCTGCTGCTGCTACTGCTGTTCAGGTTGCTCCAGCTGCTTCGGCTCCGGTTCCAGCTCCCGCTCCGATTCCGGCTCCAGCAACGGCTCAGGCTTCTGCTCCGACTCCGACTCAGGCATCAACTCCAGCTCCGACTGCAGTTCCTACTCCAGCTCCGACTCCAACTCCAGCTTTGGTTCAGGCTGAGGGTCCTGCAAGTCCAGGTACCAGCTGTGGACCACGCCGGTTGTCCACACCAAATCTGATGTGCAACCCAGACAAGCCAGGTAATTCCAATTTATCTTCTAGTTTTGTTCTCAGATGTAGATCTATTATTTGGTGCCTGCCATTTTGACAGAGTTGAATGTTTCATGATCTAATGGGGATTGGTCAGAGAAGAGACAAAAAGAGCTCCTGGAAATGCTTTCTCTCATTCATTAAAATGAAAATGGTCATGAGTGGCCATTTTACCAGTAAAGTAAATGATGCCGATGTACCTAGTGGCAAGTCACACTTAGAAATTAGTTTTGTGATGTTTCTTCGCGTTATTTGGTGAAAGCACTTTTTTTTTTTCGTTGTCTCTAATTCTTTTCTACCCTCTCATTTCCATTTAGATGGGCCTGTTTTCCACTCCAGCACTCTGGAAAGAAAAGCACCCATTCAGATCCTGAGTCAAGAACCTGATGCAGAGATGGTGGAATATCTCATCTAAACAGCATACTCAAGAGCTGAAGTTATCAGCAAGAGTTCTTTTAATCGTTTTTCCCTTTTGTTTGTTTAATCTGGGGTGATGATGGGGTTGGGAGGTGGGGATGATTTTTTAAAGGGACTTTTTATTGGACTCTTGTAGTACTTAATACCATGAGAATTCCAGTCTATTTTGGAATACATAGGGAGTACCTCAAGATGATAGGTTAAGCAGAATGTGCTCTAGAACTAATTGCCGGCATTGATCTAAATCATGGACTCTTAACTGGTAGCAATGTCCATTGATTTCAGATGCTTCAATTTGTTTTGACATTTCCCAATTTGAGGTCATTTTTCATTGAAGAATACAGCATGTGTGGATGGCAGTTTGTAACATGTAGTTCAGAAGTGGAAATCTGGAGAGAATTTGAAGATTTGCTGCTTTGTCTAGTGACTACCTAGACAACAGCCAAAGAAAGGTCTTTCTTTAAGCTGAGAAAAGAAAGCGTTTTAAGAGCTTTGGAAGCTGGAGAAAAGGAAGAGAGTATTGGGGTTAAGAAGGGAACTGGACCAATTTTCTCTCCCAGTTGCCAGTTACCCTGCCCCTTCATACTGATGGTATTTATCTTCATTTCAATGGTGCTTTGGAAGTGGATTATTTTGGTTCCCTCTTGGAGGTTCATCCATTCATATATATACTCTGGAATAATTTATGCATTTGGATAATTAATATATTGCTTTCAGATGGTAGGAGAGTAAATGAACAGAGTGATGCATGACTTCCTCACTCATGAGGGGTCTGATGTTCGAAGCTTCAATGGAGGGCTTCATGAGATGCTGCATGCAGACTTTTGTGGTCAAGATATAGTCATGAACATGGCTCAGTCACCTTAAATTTGGCCAGTTGACTGACGTAACCTTTATTTCTTCCACAAGGCAGATTCACTGACTGGTTCCCCAGTCTTTGTTTGCCAATACTTTGCAAAATGAGGAAACATCTTTTTATGGACAGGTTGAATGTGTTGAATTTCTGGCTAATACTTTGAACTATTTCAGTTTTGTTTTTGCAAATTAGCATGTATCTTCAAAGGCACATGCAACTGTCACCTCCATGGAAATAACGTAAGAAGTCCAAAGTGCCAGGCTGCAGTCAGGAGAGAGGTTGATTGCAGCAATCTCCTCAACTACCTCTTCTCACTGCCAGTGACTTCATCTTGGAAACCCCTTGGGAAGCAGCTGGGAATGTATACATGGGCGGGACCAAACAGGGAGCCTTACCACAGAAGGTGTCAGTTGCCACAGGTCCTTGTCCTTAGTCTCCGCCCTTCATAAGGTGATATAACTTCAGATAGTATCATTAAGGTCTGTTTTCAGGGGTATAGGGAGGGTAAGGGGGGACTATTAAGTATAAGGGGTAGAGGTTTAGTGATATGTTAAGTTAGAAATCAGATTGATAGAAGGGCAGCCTATATATTATGCCATGGACTTTAGTGATGGGAAGGAACTTTATCTATCAATGTAGCTCTACATTCTAACTTTAGTGATGAGGAATCTGAGACTTGGAGAAGTTCAGTGACTTTTTCAACATCACACAGTATGTCTGTCTGCTCTGCCAATTACATGCCTATTTTGGGAAATGATTATCTATAAAAAAATAGCCTGTTTTGAAGAAAAAGCATCTTCCTAGTGTACGGTATGCCTACTTTATGAAAATCTTCTTGGTTTGACAAGATTGTTTGGGGTGATTTCTCGTCTTGTCTCTGCTGCAGTGCCTTGTATGGAACTGTTCTTTTTCGCATCCCATTTCATCATTGAGCTACATGAAATGCATACCTAAGACATCAACTCAACTGTTTTTCCCTATAAAATCATGTGTTTGGGGTCATTTTATGTATTGCTCTGTGAGTATAAGATTGCTCTATTACCTGTATTTTTGTGTGATTCCTAATTACCTTCCCAAGTTTTTATTTGTGTGTGTGTGTGTGTGTGTGGAGGAAATGCAACAACTATTAACTAGTTTTTCACATTATTAATAATGAAATGGTCATCCAGTCCATCAGTCCTCAGTTAAAGAGTGAACGCCAAATAGAAACATGAACGTGCAGTCCTGTGAATAATGCTCATTCACACCATTTTTTCTGTTGCAAGGGAAAAAAACTTGAGACAGTAGAAGAATCAGGCAGCAAGCACCAGGAAAGTGACTTTCTGCCCAAGCTAATGAATAAAAATAAAAACCTTTTCATGTCCTCTCCTGATGACAACACATTGCTAGAATTTGGGCTGACTCTGGGAGCCATGATTCCAGTCACATTCTGTGAAGTGACAGATATGGTACCTTCTTCCCTGTATGAAAACTATCTCTTTAAAATCATGTGTTTGGGGAAAAAAGGAAGTCCTTGCAGAAGTACTATTTGGAACTTTCCAGAACCTTTCTGGCCTACCACACTAGAGGCAGTCCTGCTCAGTATTCAGGCCCAGGCGATTTGCTAGAAGGACAGTGTACGTCTAAGAAACGGAAGAAGGCTGTGTTAGTATAGTCTGTTTATGGACCATACAGGCTCCACCTCTTGAGAAAATTTCTACTAGGTATCAGTTTAAAAATTCAGTTATATGGGAAAATCTCAAATTAGCCACCTCTTCCCATTTGTGTGCATGTAGCATTTGGAGCCTCCTCTTGGACTTGCTCCTATTTACAGTAAAATGTATGCATTTTCCTGGCACCCTAGAAGAAGAGGGGGCATTTGTTGTCTTAACTTTTACTGTCTGGTGGTCTATAAGGATCTTATTATTCATTTGTTACCCGCAATGTCACATGTCCAGCAGAATTTAATTTGATTGAACTATACTTGATACAAAACTGTTAACATTGTTGAGGAAGTAAACTCAGCTTGAACTTCCTTTGAAAGTCATGTATTGTGACTGTTGTCTTAATGAAGGTTTTCATTTCAGTGTTGCCTTTGAGCTGCAGGGTGACGGGGCGCTAGAAACTTGAAGCATCTGCCATGATCTGTGACAGGAAATATAGCAAGATACCTGTCCTGTTCTCTTCTTCCTTTTGCACTGTTCAGTGGCTCTGACAAACTGATTCCCAAGCTACTTTTTATGAAGAATCTAAATAATGTGGCAGCTTAAAGTATACATGTATGTGCTAACTTTAATAAATGCTCATGTCTGTTAGCCGTACAATCTATTATCTTAAATGCTCATTTATACATGGAATATGTTACAGAAAAATGTGTTTCTTTTTCCAAGGAAATACTTTCAAAGGGAGGTATTGGCTGTGAGTTCATTGTTACCAATTTTTCCTGCCACAATCTTTAGAAATTCTTCTTTCAAGTGCCGCCATTGACAGTAGGAGAAAGGTTGGAACATGGACATTTTCTTCTGGTAGCAAGGGCAGGTTACACGAAGCACTCAAACCTCCTTCTGACCTACTTTGTTATCAATGGCATGTGTTTAATAAAATGGCTAGATGGGGTTGGCAGATGGTTTGAGAAGAATTACTTTTGGTTTAATATATGTGGTCTCATAGTGGTTGTGATTCTTTTCTGTAATCATGAGAGGTAGATCAAATAAAGTTAAGCAGGTTAAATCTACTTTGTGCCTATCTTTTCACTGACAATAAAGTTAGCTGTTTGAAAATGAAGCACCGTGTGGAAAATGCTTTGGTGTTTACTGGATATAGGCTTTATGTGCTTGGTAATTATTTTCAACTCAGTACACAGTGAAATTGTCTTGCACCAGCAACAGAATTTGCATTTGTGCAAAGTATAGGAAGTGATTAAAAAGTCTCCAGATAACATATCAGGCAGCGTGTGCTGGTCAGTCTTTTTATTTACAAATACAATATATAGTAAAAAGATTTGCACCTTTTTGTTTCCTGGTTCTGGGGGATAAAATTATGGCCACCCAAAGCCAATAATTAATTGGAGGTTAGCATTTTGGAAACACCATACGCACACACTTTGGGATTCCTTTTGTAACAATAGTAGTTGTGCCAATTCCACCATTTTGGTTGAGAAAGCTTGTTATAAAGGCAAATAACACCCATGCACATACTGTCGACACTAAGAGGAGTTAGTGGGTTTAAACAAGAGCATATTAAAGAGGGAGGGAAAAGTGGTGGGGCAGTATGGGGCATATTGGAAAGGAGGGAGTAGAGGCGGATTTGATGAAAACACCTAGTCATATATGTGTTTAAATAGTAAAAACAAATCAATAAGGGCAAAAGCCACATCAGTTGAGTCATCACTCAAAATGATAAGCCGCCCTTATACAGTTTTCTGTGCTTCATGTTTACTAGTGAGTTTGGAACCTAACTGCAGAAGAAAGGATCCACAAGTACTTTGACATGACCTGTTTTTGTTGATGTCACAAATGAGGTTGATCAGGGACACAGAATTTATAAACCTCTAAATATTACTTGGGACTTGATTCCCCTCCATATTTATGATGAGTTAGTTGACAACTATGGATGGAAACCAGCCACTCTTTTTCAGTACAAAACAAAAAGATGGTAATAAAAGGATCTTACGAAGCTTTGACAACCAGAGCTTTCAGAAATAGTTCCTTACTGGTTTTTAAATGGTTGTCTATTCAAGAGCCCATTTAAAGCATATGATATCACATATGTAGGAGCATTTCTAGGTAGTATTTGATGTATCAATTTGATGTCTACCTGTTTTTCACACCCTTTGGTGGAGCATTACCTCCTGAGAATAGAAATCCCTTTTTTCACCTCTCTTGCTGCCATCTTCCCCTACAAGAAATTTGGTTTATTTGCTCATACGTTTGTTCGCTTGCTTTGGAAAAAAAATTAATGCAAATTCTTTGATCTTAGAACATTTTATGCATGGATTGGTATTTGAGGGGAGCATCCTCAATGATAGGACCTACTCAGTAACTCCTCCTTTCAACTTCAGCATTGCATATCACATTACAAGTATGCACTCTTAGATGCACCAAATGACCCAAAGCATCGATTGTGCTACCCATGTATTGCCATTTACCAGTTACTTCTGAATTAAGTACATGTAATTTCCTGAGTACATACTTACTTGATGTTGGCATTTTTGAAAAAAAAAACTAGAATAGACAATTTTAAGTCCATGATTCTAGGAAATTAAGGAAATGACACACATACACACATGAGCACACAGTTAAAATTCATTCATTGTGACAAAATTCCTAGTGCAAAGGAAGGGATGGTTATTGGGACAACTTGAGGGAAACTATTTAGGCATTAACCAGACAGCAGGGAAGTCTAGAAAACATTCCAGGCGAGAGGATCAGTGTGAGCAAAAAGATGTCAGGTGGCTGTTTCTAAAAACAAAGGTCTTAGAAAATTGCTTTGACTGTTGAACATCTGTGTGAAAAAACTTCAAATTCCAGTTAGGTGGTAGACAGTACTAATGTGGAAGTCAACAGAGCACTGTGCCAATAAACAGATATTTACTCATGGATATGGATTTTTTTTGATAGGATAAGAAGAGCCTATTGGTAAAATGGGAATAAATAATTAGTTCCAATTAGTTCCTCTGTAACTTATGAGAAAATGGTATGAGAGCCACTCAAAGGGAGAAGCAATGGATGTGGGAAGTAGAGAGAGTCATGAGTGTGAGATCCTGTGTCAGTGTGCATTTTTGGCATGGGTATGGCCATGTCAAGGACCCTAGCCTCGGACCCAGAGGGAAATGCAAAATCTTTCCCTTCTGGTCCATGTGCAGATGTTGAGAGTGTGTGCAGAAAATGTCCACCATAGCCACCAGATGTTATTGTCCAAAGACTGCTCCCCTATGTAGGGGACTTACTTACTGAGATTAGGTAAGTCATCAAACTTCATCATTTTGTATTGCATAAACCCTGCTTTCTTTATGTAATAACCCTCCTTGACGTTTAGCTAGATGCAATAATTCTTCTCTGTTTGACTCTACTTAATTAGGGTTCTGTGCTTTCTCAAGCAGAGAGCCCAGCTGCTGACAGATTTCTGTCTGGTATGTCTGTGTGTTTGTCTTTTTCTCATTCCTTTTCCACCCCACTTGGGTCTGTCCCTGAAGCTGTACTGGATGTGGCAGTAAATATATGAAGAAATGATTTCTTTGACTTTTATTTAAGAAAAATCCAGTGCAAAAATAGAATAGCCAGGGCACTCGTGGTGGGGGAATGCATTACTGGGCACTAATGATTATAAACACAAGGCCAGTCTTAATTCACAAATGGTCCTTATTCACCTACTTTGCATTTATTACCTTTGAAACACATCCCACATACCATAGTACTTTCCTATAAATAATACTCATAAATAAGAAATTTTAGCAATAAAAATAAAATTAATTAATAACCCACCCACCTTCTACATGAAACAAAAATTTATAAACCACTGAATAAAAATGACAATATTCTTGCTTTGGCATATACAAAGCTCTTTCATTTAATTTCAACTTCTTCCTTAACCTAAAACCTCTGTTCTCAAAAACAGTAGAGGTTGATGGAGAGATGCCTTGGTGTTTGAGAGTACTTGTTATTCTTGTGAAGGGTCTGGGTTTGTTCCTCAGTATCTACATAATGGCACACAACTATCTGTAACTCTAGTTCTGGATCCAATGACTTCTGAACTGTGGGGGCACCAGGCACACACATAATGCTTAGACATTTGTGCAGACCAAACATTCATACATATAAAATAAGTCAGTATATCTTTATATTTTTTTTAAAAACATGGGTGTTCATTCTCTGATGACCCACATTTCAAAATACAGTATATTTTATTCAAAGGATTTCCAATATAGATACTAAGCTATCTTCCACTCATAATGTTCCTGACATCCGGTTGAGCATTCCTTGTTTATAGCTATTGATTTGGTTAATATCACAAGTGATCTTGGTCCCTGGGTGACAATTACAACTTCGCTCCGAAATGATTTAAGCAGCATCCTGTCATTTCTCTAGCATCTTCATATCCACTAACTTCCATATCAGCTCCACTTTAGCATATTCTGTTTATGGCCAACCCAGAGCAGCCTATCACCACTGCTCCATACTGGACACCATGTCTGCCAACACCCACCCTCTAGCCATCACACATTTTCTAGTTCAGAATACTCCTATGTGTCCATTGACCTTGGAGAGTTCTCAAGGCCCCAGTTTCCTCCATTTATTTCCAGGTTCTCAGCCATTACCTACCTGATCTGTACCTCAGGTTCAATTGCCTGAACTGTCAATATATTTATTCATACCCCAAAATTTCAATATTCACCACATACCAAATATTCAATAATGCTTGACAAACTTCTCTCCCTTGTTACTTGTCCAGTCTGTTCCTGATCCAATCAAAATAAAGCTAAAATTAAATCAATTTAGTTCCAATTCTTCTAAGAACCTTTTAGTTTGGACTACTGCAATAACCTATTTACTGATGTGCCATACCCACACTTGTTCACTATTCTAGTTACTGTTCAGCAGCAAAGTTTATATAATACCATTCCATGCTTAAAACTCCTAAAGCTGCTTATTGTTATAATATAAATAAATATAAATAGAGCATCCCAAAGCAAAAACATTTACCCAAAGTTTGAAAAGTGGATGTATTAGAACAAGTATAAAAAAATTGGATTCTTATTCTACCAGAATTATTATCACATACTGTATATTATTTTTCTTGTGTTCAAAATTCATGAATTATATGATATTTTATATTATCATTTTATTTTTCTGATATTAATTTTCAGTGTTGCTTGTTTTGAGACAGGGTCTTGCCTTACAACCAGATTTTGTAGCCAAACTGACTTAGAATCTATAATTCTTTGGCTTGAATTTTAACTAATACATAAATAGATAAAATTTATACAAATATGAAGACAGATGCTTAAAAGAAATCCCACACTAGCTCAGAACTGAGTACAAAAGAGGATTATTTATTTAGGGGTGCACTCACAGATTACAGTCCTCTCCTCAAACAGGGAACAGCAACTGAATCTAGAAGCCAGCAAAGAGGCCAGACACGTGCTACACAGCAGCATATATAGTAAAGAGGCCATGCACAAGTGGACAGGTAACGTAATGGCTACTGACTTTAGGAATCCCTGCAGCACCTCCCCCTTTTGTTTAAATAAGAAAGTTTTAAGCTTAATATAAAATTATATACAATAAGAACAAATATCAGGTATAAAAATTAGAATTCCAACCAGCACAAACAATACCAAGCAAGAAACATGTGATAAATGTTTCAATAATTATTTTTACCTAAAGAGTTTAAGTCTTGTATTATAAATAACTTGGCCAAATCATGAGAGGAAAATAACTACAACTATCTAGACTTTAACCCTATCAAAGACCTAAGAAGGGAAATAATATTACTTGAGTAAGCAGGAAGTGCAATCAGGCAACTTTCAAAATATGCCACAAATGACAGAGACACCTGGCTACTTGGGCAATCACCCAAAGCCTCATTTGCAACGTTGGAGCAATCAACTTTGGCTAAGGCCTAGAGTAACTGACAGACCATTTTCAGAGGCAGGAAATTTCTCAAAACCATCATACCCTGTCTTGGCAAGATTTGACAGTCTTTTTTCTTGTATCATGCATGTCCTGTCTGGACATGGTGCATTTTGTCAGTAGTGGATTCACGGGCAGTTCCTTGCCCAGAGGCCAGATTTGCCAAGAAGAAAACAAGCTCCAAGTGGGGGTTTCTTTGTTGCTCAGCATTCTCTTGGGAATAGATCAGTACTGCCAAGAGCACTCATGTCTCACTTTAACAAAATCCTAAGTTTTATAAATGCTATATTCTACAGATCTTTGAAGTGGTTGAAGACTATCTATCTATGTACAATACAATCTCTATGTATCTAAAGAACCTGATTAGTCTAACTATAAGTATGACAAACATGGATGACTACTGACCTATAAATCGTAATACCTATATAACTTAAAGACTAAGACTTCATATGAGAATATTAAACAATCTTTAAACAACTGTGCAGCAAACAAGGACAATAACTTTAAAATATAAACAATGTATGAGTATCTTGATCTGAGGTACAAATGTATATTGCAATAAGATAAATATATCCTAAAATTATATCAATATATAAAATGTCTTAAGCAGAGGCAGAAGCATGCATGCATGCATACAATATGACAAAGTAACTTTGCCTAGGTATACAAATATTGTAGATGAAAATAGGAACATATTTAATATAATTTAAGTTTGAATCAGTATAAGAGAATCTATACCAATGTAAATAATAGCTCACAAGTATTCACTCCATTACTCATTATTATTATTAGTGTGAGTAAGCTCAAATTAATCTATTATCCCATCCAATTTCTTCCTTTTTTTCAAAGGAGATCCCTGAGCTTACAAAATTTCCCTCTCAACACCCAACACTATAACAATTATAATCAACACCTAAACAATGTCTGTTGTAATAGGAGCAGCGGGCTGCTTCCCTGGCACCTAGCCGCTCGCACAGCTAGCTTTATACCCAAAATAATTACACGGAAACTGTATTCTTTTAAAAACTGCCTGGCCCATTAGTTCCAGCCTCTTATTGGCTAGCTCTTACATATTAATCTAACCCATTTTTAATAATCTGTATAGCCAACGAGGTGGCTTACCAGGGAAGATCTTAACCTGCGTCTTTCTGGAGTGGGAGAATCATGGCGACTGACTGATTCAGCTTCTTTCTCCCAGCATTCTGTTCTGTTTTCTCCACCTACCTAAGGGTTGGCCTATCAAATGGGCCTAGGCAGTTTCTTTATTAATTAACCAATGAAAGAAACAGATTAGAAAGAAATCACTCCCACATCAAATGTCCCTAACCCTGAAGACAAACTTTGTTGGGAGAGGGGACACAATCTTCTAGAATTACTTCTAGCTGATATGGGAGCAAGG